>NW_026284022.1:0-5380 GCF_023373465.1 Oncorhynchus keta
AGTACAAAGCAAGTGACCTAATGATTCGGTCTCTACGCAGCATAATCTGCAGAGCTGAGATGGTTTTATCCCCCATATAATATTCTATTGGTTGCAAGAATTTTGGATAATAATTTAAATTGAAAAACTACAACTTTTGAATTGATATGTGCCATGTGCCATGTAAAAGGGACATAGAAGTCTCCTCCCAACTATTTTGCAAACAGTATGGCGCAGCTGTACATTTTGGGGTCCTTAAATTAAACTGGTATACTTTTTTATTCATCACATTTTTCTTTAACTCATTTTGGTCTTTAATTAATGCACGGACGAAAATATTTTAATAAAAGAAGAGATATTTTACTGTATATTTTTTTATTATTATCAATTAGTATCTTTGAGTTTAACAATAATATTTGTTCTGTCTTTTCTGGTGGATTAAACTGAAATGACTTGCTTTAAAAATAGCGATATTTAGGAGTTTATTCTATTTTCAAATAACCGAAAGTGAGAGGTTGTAATCTGAATGAAGGGGAAAAGGGCCATTCTTACTAATCTGCTCGAGAACCATTTCGGATTTAAGTATAGTTGTTGAATGACTGAAGCCTGTAGCAAGAGGTCCAACTGCTTTAATATTGAATAATTTCTGCCCTCATTATATAAATAGGCCCATTTAATTTTGAGGGCTCGCCGTCCCAAATAATATTTTTTCTGCTCATATCATTTAAAAAACAAGTTAGGTGTAGGTTAGGCAGTTAGTGTAAGAGACAGGAACAGCTAGATCTCAATCTAGTCATTGTAGTTCTATATTTCTCTCTTAACTCATTCTCCATTCTATCAATCAGAGAAATATATTTAAACAGACAGGTACTTCTAAAAAAAAAATCCCTTCACTCTAGTCATTATAGCTCTGTCCCCCTCCCCTTTCTCTCAGCGCATCATTCTCCATTTAATCGATCAGACGGCTAAATTATAATAGACAGGTAACAGCCGGTCCGCTCTGCCGACAGCAGAGGCCTGGTATATTGAAATGAACAAATTAAGATGTCTTCCTAGGAGAGAGAAGAGACCGTGGCACTTTGGTAAAAGGTTATTGTCTCTCAGAGGCTGAGGGCCCCCGAATAATTCACTCAAAAATCCATTTCCATCACCCCTTCCGTCACACATTCAGGCCGAATGATGGACAAAGAGAGAAAAAACTGTCTTTCCCCCCTCCTCTCTCCCTCTCTATTGACACCACCTTGCCACACACTCAGCCAGCTGTTCATTGGCTAACAAAGGAACATTCGCGTCAGATAATATAAGCAGTATCGTGACATGAGAATGATGCTAATGCACTTTCTGTAATGAACATTTTACAAATAAAGTATTTTTAAAGCAGAGCCATTTCCCCATCGACAACACTCCCTAAATAAAAAACTATTATTGTATGTGCTTATCATTGTTCAACTATTAATTGGCAAAATCAACAACTCGAAGGCCATAAACTAGTAATTTTAAGCCAATGACTCTATGGTGTGTGAGTACCAGTCTTGAACAACTAGCATTGCCACAGAAAAGTTAACAAAGAGCTTGAATTGATTCATTGTTGGATTCAAGGTGGCTAAAGCACACCATCAAGCATAAGGTTTGACACTTGTCCAAATTTCATTATGTTGTCTATTGTAGCGAATGACACACCCCTCCCTCCACGTTGGCCTCGCTCCATCTTCATTATCCCACAGAAAACAAGAGAAATGGAGCTGATAATTGCAAAGAGGCGTGGGTGTTTAGGTGGATGGTAATTATTAAATTGGAGTACTCCTCAAGCAAGGCTAAGGGGCTGCAATTTTTTATAGGTCAGTCTAAATGTTTAATGCTTTATGTTGATGCTCTGGTGTCCTCAAGAGACACACTAAAGCTTGGCTTGGTGAAACCCCCCACCCAAACATGTGCACACACACACACACACACACACACACACACACACACACACACACACACACACACACAACAAATCCCTGCTCATTTTAAAACTAACCGCACGCCAATTAAACAGGCATGTGACAAGACAGACAAAAGTGCCAATTACGCCCCATCCCCATGCCCCTTACAGTATATCCCTCCATCCTTCTCAATCTCTCTCACCCACCCGCCTCCCTCCATCCAAACACCATAGGCCCTAACTGGATTTTTTTCCCCCATTCTTCTCTATTTTATTCACTCCTCTTCTTCCCAAACTTCTACATGACGAGCGAGTCAAAATTATGTCTCTTTAACAGACGCCTGTGTAATATTCCAACAGAAAGTGAGCGAGAACATTTTTGCTTTGAGTACACAATCGTTTAGACATAATAGAGTATACATAGTAATAGAAAGAGCCCGATAACTATGTTTCCTTGTTACATTTACTACCATTAAAGGATTAGAATGAAGATGCCATTGAAAGGGAGGGTAAAAAACAAATACACTCACTTGGTTTAACCAGGATGCAAATACAGTGGGGCAAAAAGTATTTAGTCAGCCACCAATTGTGCAAGTTCTCCCACTTGTGGAACAGCCACTTGCATCTAAATCTTGTTGGGGGGAGAAGGGGGGTGAGAAGGATTACTTACCCTTACTTACCCTATCCTAGGTATTCCTTGAAGAGGTGGGGTTTCAGGTGTCTCCGGAAGGGTGGTGATTGACTCCGCTGTCCTGGCGTCGTGAGGGAGTTTGTTCCACCATTGGGGGCCAGAGCAGCGAACAGTTTTGACTGGGCTGAGCGGGAACTGTACTTCCTCAGTGGTAGGGAGGCGAGCAGGCCAGAGGTGGATGAACGCAGTGCCCTTGTTTGGGTGTAGGGCCTGATCAGAGCCTGAGGTACTGAGGTGCCGTCCCCTCACAGCTCCGTAGGCAAGCACCATGGTCTTGTAGCGGATGCGAGCTTCAACTGGAAGCCAGTGGAGAGAGCGGAGGAGCGGGGTGACGTGGAGAGAACTTGGGAAGGTTGAACACCAGACGGGCTGCGGCGTTCTGGATGAGTTGTAGGGGTTTAATGGCACAGGCAGGGAGCCCAGCCAACAGCGAGTTGCAGTAATCAAGACGGGAGATGACAAGTGCCTGGATTAGGACCTGCGCCGCTTCCTGTGTGAGGCAGGGTCGTACTCTGCGGATGTTGTAGAGCATGAACCTACAGGAACGGGACACCGCCTTGATGTTAGTTGAGAACGTCAGGGTGTTGTCCAGGATCACGCCAAGGTTCTTAGCGCTCTGGGAGGAGGACACAATGGAGTTGTCAACCGTGATGGCGAGATCATGGAACGGGCAGTCCTTCCCGGGAGGAAGAGGAGCTCCGTCTTGCTGAGGTTCAGCTTGAGGTGGTGATCCGTCATCCACACTGATATGTCTGCCAGACATGCAGAGATGCGATTCGCCACCTGGTCATCAGAAGGGGGAAAGGAGAAGATTAATTGTGTGTCGTCTGCATAGCAATGATAGGAGAGACCATGTGAGGTTATGACAGAGCCAAGTGACTTGGTGTATAGCGAGAATAAGAGAGGGCCTAGAACAGAGCCCTGGGGGACACCAGTGGTGAGAGCGCGTGGTGAGGAGACAGATTCTCGCCACGCCACCTGGTAGGAGCGACCTGTCAGGTAGGACGAACCAAGCGTGGGCCGCGCCGGAGATGCCCAACTCGGAGAGGGTGGAGAGGAGGATCTGATGGTTCACAGTATCGAAGGCAGCCGATAGGTCTAGAAGGATGAGAGCAGAGGAGAGAGAGTTAGCTTTAGCAGTGCGGAGCGCTCCGTGATACAGAACCAGCGGTGTCGTTTGACTTAGCAAACGAGGATCGGATGTCATCGACCTTCTTAAGAGGCTCCTCTGTCCTCCACTCGTTACCTGTATTAATGGCACCTGTTTGAACTTGTTATCAGTATAAAAGACACCTGTCCACAACCTCAAACAGTCACACTCCAAACTCCACTATGGCCAAGACCAAAGAGCTGTCAAAGGACACCAGAAACAAAATTGTAGACCTGCACCAGGCTGGAAAGACTGAATCTGCAATAGGTAAGCAGCTTGGTTTGAAGAAATCAACCGTGGGAGCAGTTATCAGGAAATGGAAGACATACAAGACCACTGATGATCTCCCCCGATCTGGGGCTCCACGCAAGATCTCACCCTGTGGGTTCAAAATGATCACTAAGAACGGTGAGCAAAAATCCCAGAACCACGCGGGGGGACCTAGTGAATGACCTGCAGGGAGAGCTGGGACCAAAGCACACAAAGCCTACCATCAGTAACACATTACGCCGCCAGGGAACTCAAATCCTGCAGTGCTAGGCGTGTCCCCCTGCTTAAGCCAGTACATGTCCAGGCCCGTCTAGCGGTTTGCTAGAGAGCATTTGGATGATCCAGATGAAGATTGGGAGAATGTCATATGGTCAGATCAAACCAAAATATAACTTTTTGGTAAAAACTCAACTCGTCGTGTTTGGAGGACAAAGAATGCTGAGTTGCATCCAAAGAACACCATACCTAATGTGAAGCATGGGGTGAAAACATCATGCTTTAGGGCTGTTTTTCTGCAAAGGAACCAGGATGACTGATCCGTGTAAAGGAAAGATTGAATGGGACCATGTATCGTGAGATTTTGAGTGAAAACCTCCTTCCATCAGCAAGGGCATTGAAGATGAAACGTGGCTGAGTCTTTCAGCATGACAATGATCCCAAACACACCGCTCTCGGGCAACGAAGGAGTGGCTTCGTAAGAAGCATTTCTCGAGGTCCTGGAGTGGCCTAGCCAGTCTCCAGATCTCAACACCATAGAAAATCTTTGGAGGGAGTTGAGTAAAATCCGTGTTGCCCAGCAACAGCCCCAAAACATCACTGCTCTAGAGGAGATCTGCATGGAGGAATGGGCCAAAATACCAGCAACAGTTTGTGAAAACCTCGTGGAAGACTTACAGAAAAACGTTTGACCTCTGTCATTGGGGCCGAATGCTTTCGCAAGGCACCATGCAGGTCACAAATCGCCAACTATGACAGACAAGAAAATGAGAAAAGAAATCCAAGAAAATCACATTGTAGGATTTTTAATGAATTTATTTGCAAATGATGGTGGAAAATAAGTATTTGGTCAATAACAGAAGTTTATCTCAACACTGACAGAGACATACCCCAAGCGACTTACAGCTGTGATCGCAGCCAAAGGTGGCGCTACAAAGTATTAACTTGTGGGGCTGAATAATTTTGCACGCCCAATTTTTCAGTTTTTGATTTGTTAAAAAAAGTTTGAAATATCCAATAAAATGTCGTTCCACTTCATGATTGTGTCCCACTTGTTGTTGATTCTTCACAAAAAATACAGTTTTATATCTTTATGTTTGAAGCCTGAAATGTGGCAAAAGGTCGCAGTTCAAGGGGCCGAATACTTTCG
>NW_026284023.1:0-5687 GCF_023373465.1 Oncorhynchus keta
ACGGCGTGGTTAAGACAGCTTATTATTTGAGGATTTGATCTGATAAAAACAAACCAAAAATTGGCTACCTGATGTCTCAAACAATATTACACATGTGAAATTGGGTTGTCACTAGTTACCATAACCACAAAGTCCAAACTGGCAATATCCGAAAAATGTGTGTGAACAAACATTTGCTTTTTGATCTTCATTTAAGGTTAGGGTTAGGCATGAGGTTAGCAGCGTGGTTAAAGTCAGTTGTTAAGGTTAGGTTTAAAATTGGCAACCCTTTAATTAGTGCACTTCCGCAACAGTCGGTTTGGCCAGAGCCCCATTCAGCAGGACGCTACGGTGTGCAGCGTTAATTCAACGGAAACTGTGCCGCTCTGAACGACCAGTTGAACAATGTTATGTGATTTATGGTGTTGTGGCAGTGTGTGCTAATATTTCCTCTAAGGGCATGTTAATCAGTAGCAACCAATCCAGTTTCAAACTCTGTGAAAGGCGGAAGGAAGTAGGCTTCTCCTGTGCAGACAGGGAGCAAACTGCAGACAATATCATCTCAAATGTTAAACCCCAGCACCTTTACCTTTGGCCATTGGAGTACATTTGTCTACTGGTCTACTACTACTAGTCTTCTCAAACATATATGTTTCTCTTGCTGTTCCTTTGAAGATAAGGATGTATTTTGTACCTATATATAATAATATATGCCATTTAGCTGACGCTTTTATCCAAAGCGACTTACAGTCATGTGTGCATACATTCTACGTATGGGTGGTCCCGGAAATCGAACCCACTACCCTGGCGTTAGAAGCGCCATGCTCTACCAACTGAGCTACAGTAGTCTGCAGGTACAACCCCTTTTAAATACCTTTAATCTACAAGGGGAAATCCAAGCCATGTCCAATTAAGGAACATCACACTTTCCTTTTGGTACTTTTGGCACCATCCTCTTTGTCAGGTGATTTCCAGGAAGACTGTCCTTCTACTGCTACTAGAACAGGTGACAACCAAACGAGTGAGCATCAACAGATCATTAGATTTGTGCAGCACCTACGCTAGCTCAGGTCGATGTGGCAACAAGTGTGGTTCATGTATTTTCTGAACCAGTTATTGGCCAATGTTTAATCATGAAAATGTCACCAAACACAGATGGCATACACTTGAAATATTTAGGTATTTATTTAAGGGTGAATAAAATATATATATGTTTAAACATAATTTATTTTGTTCATCATCCTCCTGATTGGCTAGCCTTATTGGTTGTCATTGAAAACAAAATGATATTGCACAAATATAAATATTTTTTTTTACAATAAAGTAAGAAATCAGTACAAAACTATTTTAGATACAGTAGTAGCCCACTCTTAAATGACAATGGTTTATCAAAATTATCAGTAAAACCTCACAAATGGTGCATTTAACGTGGTGAACTAACTCAAATTGATTGGTGACCGGCTTATAGTTCACTTTGTTAGCTAGTACCAGGCAAGAGCAAAACAAGACAGTTAAATCAGTCAAATCAATCAAATGCATTTCGACAGCCGATGTCACCAAGTGCTTATTCAGAAACTCAGCCTAAAACCTCGAGCAGCAAGCGATGCAGAAAGGCGGGAACCTAGGAAGAAACCTAGAGCGGAGGGGTGGCCAGTCCTCTTCTGGCTGTGCTGGGTGGAGTTAAAGCAACTGGAAAAACACCATACCTCAAACTTGTATCTCAAACATGCCGTTTAAAAAACGTTTGGTATTTCCTCATCCTGTAGAAAGGACGTTATCAACCTGAGGAGGATAATCTGGCCAATCAATGGTCTACTTAGGTTCCTATTTTTTGTGAACAGTATACGCCCACACCGTTCCAACACAGAAAATCTGCTTTTTAACTTACTTTAATTACCATTTTCTGGAAGAAAAACAATTTCACTCATATTGTTGGTAATGATAGATCATATTTCATAAAAGATTGGAAATACTGGATAGCTTGTTTAAAATAAAGAAAGGACAGAAATGCAATGATATTATTCATTGTGCGTTCTCAATAGGCTACAGCATCGCTTTGGTTGGTATTTTAATCAATAAAGAATTTATCGTGTAGTGCAAAAAGAACACCTGATATGGCTAATGCAATTATGCTTTATAGATCACTAATTCATCAACAGATATTGTTCATATTGTATGCCAAGGGATAGACGAACGGAAACAGCCCTCCTCCACATCTATTGCTCCACGTCTACCCTCCAAGACATCTCTGAAAGGTGATGAAGGTAGCCCCATTCTTCACCCCCAGCTCTCCCAGGCTCTGGTGCCCCTGGATGGGCTTGCCGTTGTAGGCGAGGTTCAGGCTTCCCATCAGGTCAGGCCGCTTCTGTAGGAACCTCCTCTGAAGTTTGCCGATGGTGTCTGTGCTCTTGAGGACGAATGGGAATCTTTTGCCGTCTGAGCCGCTGAGCACGGTGACAGCTAAACGGGATGCTCGGTTCGGTTTATGGTCTTGGACAACCAGAAGAGAGGCGTGAGTTGCGTTCAGGAATGTTGGATCGTACGGAACAGGGATCGGTGGGTCTCCTCTGGGGCAATCGTGGAGTCTAACAGGGAAGGCCTGGGACAGAGAGAGAGAAAGAGACAGGGGGGTATAGAGAGAAATAGAGTGTGTGTGTGAGAGGAGAGCGATATGGCATACTGTAAATACTGGCTATATCAACAATAATGTCAAGGTTGTTCATCCTCTTCATTCTTTTCTGACATTCTACTTCAATGAACATCACTTTTGCATTGTACAACAATGACGGGAAATGCCACACATTTGCTTATTTCATGCTCTCCACTATGCCTGCTTTCAGTTTCTGTTACTGTGTCGTACAGTTGATATCATGATGAAGAATTGTGAACGATAAAAGAACACACATTTCACTTTATGGCACAAGAAATAGTGCTTACATTTTCAACATTGATGACCAATACATATCTCTTCTAAAAAAATAATGTTTTACTCGAAACAATACTAATGTATGTTACCAACCACGGCAGTATGACATTATAGTGTGGAAGTACCGGTGCGTAAATAAACAAGCCTTACCATTGGCCATTGTAGCTGTGCCGTTGCCATTTTGCAGAGGGTTTGTGAAGAGTACTCATCAATCTCATATGTTCCTCTTTGAACTTGAACTGTATTTATACTAAATCAATAGGGGAGGTCCAGAAGCTAGAGGGAAGTCCCTAGATCCCCCAAATTCAATGTTGTTGTTTTTTTTACTTTTCTAGAGTTTAGCCAGCATTATCCTATTTGTCAGGTGGTTTCTGCGAGCTGTCATGACTCCAGGCACCAGTGCCATCAGATAGGCAACAGTCATAGAGTTATGACTCTCTGAAAACAACAACCTGCGCACAGAGCAACAAGACAAACCTGTGAAAGTGAAAGAGATGAAGAGGTCATAGTAACGATAGCTAATAAAACAACGGGTGCAATCTCGGACAAAGGATTGGTAACAATGATGTAACCGGTAAGCTTATTTCCCATTCGATCACAACTATTATCAACAAAGTGTCTGGGGTAAACACGAGTTGGGCATAAGGTTAGCGGTGTGGTTAAGGTCAGGGTTAATGTTGGTTAAAATTACATTTTTATTAAAATTGTAGAAATAGGCGGGGTTTATGATTTTCTGATTGTGATAACTAGAGAAGACCCTTTAATTAGTGTATTTGGCATCCTTTCGCTCCCTCCTCTCTACATTTTCCTCCTCTGTCTCTGCTGCTAAAGCCACTTTCTACCACTCTAAATTCCAAGCATCTGCCTCTAACCCTAGGAAGCTCTTTGCCACCTTCTCCTCCCTCCTCAATCCTCCTCCCCTCCCCCTCCTCCCTCTCTGCAGATGACTTCGTCAACCATTTTGAAAAGAAGGTCGACGACATCCGATCCTCGTTTGCTAAGTCCAAACGACACCGCCTGGTTCTGCTCACACTGCCCTACCCGGTGCTCTGACCTCTTTCTCCCTCTCTCTCCAGATGAAATCTCGCGTCTTGTGACGGCCGGCCGCCCAACAACCTGCCCGCTCGACCCTATCCCCTCCTCTCTTCTCCAGACCATTTCCGGAGACCTTCTCCCTTACCTCACCTCGCTCATCAACTCATCCCTGACCGCTGGCTACGTCCCTTCCGTCTTCAAGAGAGCGAGAGTTGCACCTCTTCTGAAAAAACCTACACTCGATCCCTCCGATGTCAACAACTACAGACCAGTATCCCTTCTTTCTTTTCTCTCCAAAACTCTTGAACGTGCCGTCCTTGGCCAGCTCTCCCGCTATCTCTCTCAGAATGACCTTCTTGATCCAAATCAGTCAGGTTTCAAGACTAGTCATTCAACTGAGACTGCTCTTCTCTGTATCACGGAGGCGCTCCGCACCGCTAAAGCTAACTCTCTCTCCTCTGCTCTCATCCTTCTAGACCTATCGGCTGCCTTCGATACTGTGAACCATCAGATCCTCCTCTCCACCCTCTCCGAGTTGGGCATCTCGGCCTACGGCCCACGCTTGGATTGCGTCCTACCTGACAGGTCGCTCCTACCAGGTGGCGTGGCGAGAATCTGTCTCCTCACCACGCGCTCTCACCACTGGTGTCCCCCAGGGCTCTGTTCTAGGCCCTCTCCTATTCTCGCTATACACCAAGTCACTTGGCTCTGTCATAACCTCACATGGTCTCTCCTATCATTGCTATGCAGACGACACACAATTAATCTTCTCCTTTCCTCCTTCTGATGACCAGGTGGTGAATCGCATCTCTGCATGTCTGGCAGACATATCAGCGTGGATGACGGATCACCACCTCAAGCTGAACCTCGGCAAGACGGAGCTGCTCTTCCTCCCGGGGAAGGACTGCCCGTTCCATGATCTCGCCATCACGGTTGACAACTCCATTGTGTCCTCTTCCCAGAGCGCTAAGAACCTTGGCGTGATCCTGGACAACACCCTGTCGTTCTCAACTAACATCAAGGCGGTGGCCCGTTCCTGTAGGTTCATGCTCTACAACATCCGCAGAGTACGACCCTGCCTCACACAGGAAGCGGCGCAGGTCCTAATCCAGGCACTTGTCATCTCCCGTCTGGATTACTGCAACTCGCTGTTGGCTGGGCTCCCTGCCTGTGCCATTAAACCCCTACAACTCATCCAGAACGCCGCAGCCCGTCTGGTGTTCAACCTTCCCAAGTTCTCTCACGTCACCCCGCTCCTCCGCTCTCTCCACTGGCTTCCAGTTGAAGCTCGCATCCGCTACAAGACCATGGTGCTTGCCTACGGAGCTGTGAGGGGAACGGCACCTCAGTACCTCCAGGCTCTGATCAGGCCCTACACCCAAACAAGGGCACTGCGTTCATCCACCTCTGGCCTGCTCGCCTCCCTACCACTGAGGAAGTACAGTTCCCGCTCAGCCCAGTCAAAACTGTTCGCTGCTCTGGCTCCCCAATGGTGGAACAAACTCCCTCACGACGCCAGGACAGCGGAGTCAATCACCACCTTCCGGAGACACCTGAAACCCCACCTCTTTAAGGAATACCTAGGATAGGATAAAGTAATCCTTCTCACCCCCCCCCCCCTTAAAAGATTTAGATGCACTATTGTAAAGTGGCTGTTCCACTGGATGTCATAAGGTGAATGCACCAATTTGTAAAGTCGCTCTGGATAAGAGCGTCTGCTAAATGACTTAAATGTAAATGTAAATGT
>NW_026284024.1:0-2724 GCF_023373465.1 Oncorhynchus keta
CCTTAGTTCGGATAGTTTGGACTGGTTTCCTTAGTTCGGATAGTTTGAACTGGTGTTCCTTAGTTCGGATAGTTTGGACTGGTGTCCCTTAGTTCGGATAGTTTGGACTGGTTTGTTTAGTTCGGATAGTTTGGACTGGTTTCTTGCCCGGATAGTTTGGACTGGTTTCTTAGTTCGGGATAGTTTGGACTGGTGTCCCTTAGATCGATAGTTTGGACTAGTTTCCTTAGTTCGGATAGTTTGACCGGTTTCCTTAGTTCGATAGTTTGGGACTACGCCCCTAGTTCGATAGTTTGAACTGGTTTCCTTAGTTCGATAGTTTGACTGGTGTCCAGTTCGAGTAGAGTTTAGTTCTTAGTTCGATAGTTTGGACTGGTTTCCTTAGTTCGGATAGTTTGGACTGGTTTCCTTAGTTCAGATAGTTTGGACTGGTTTCCTTAGTTCGGATAGTTTGGACTGGTTTCCCTTAGTTCGGATAGTTTGAACTGGTTCCCTTAGTTCGGATAGTTTGGACCGGTTTCCTTAGTTCGGATAGTTTGGACTGGTGTCCCTTAGTTCGGATAGTTTGGACTGGTTTCCTTAGTTCGGATAGTTTGGACTGGTTTCTAGTTCGATAGTTTGGACCCCTTAGTTCGGATAGTTTGAACTGGTTTCCTTAGTTCGGATAGTTTGGACTGGGTGTCCCTTAGTTCGATAGTTTGACTGGTGTCCCTTAGTTCGATAGTTTGGACTGGTTTCCTTAGTTCGAGAGTTTGGACTGTGTCCCTTAGTTCAGAGAGTTTGGACTGGTTCCCTTAGTTCGGATAGTTTGACGGGTTTTAGTTCATATAGTTTGGACTGGTGTCCCTTAGTTCGGATAGTTTGACCGGTGTCCTTAGTTCGATAGTTTGGACTGGTGTCCCTTAGTTCGATAGTTTGGACTGGCGTCCCCTTAGTTCGGATAGTTTGAACTGGTGTCCCTTAGTTCGGATAGTTTTTGGACTGTGTCCCCCTGGTGGTTGGATAGTTTGAACTGGTTTCCTTAGTTCGGATAGTTTGGACTGGTGTCCCTTAGTTCAGAGAGTTTGACTGGTGTCCCCTTAGTTCGGATAGTTTGGACTGGTTTCAGTTCGATAGTTTGGACTGGGCGTCCCTTAGTTCGGATAGTTTGACTGGTTTCCTTAGTTCGATAGTTTGGACCGGTTTCCTTAGTTCGATAGTTTGACCGGTGTCCCTTAGTTCAGATAGTTTGGACCGGTTTTAGTTCGGATAGTTTGACCGGTTTCCTTAGTTCGATATAGTTTGACTGGTGTCCCTTAGTTCGATAGTTTGGACTGGTTTCCTTAGTTCATATAGTTTGACCGGTGTCCCTTAGTTCGATAGTTTGGACTGGCCCTTAGTTCGGATAGTTTGGACTGGTTTCTTAGTTCGATAGTTTGGACTGGTGTCCCTTAGTTCGGATAGTTTGGACTGGTTTCCTTAGTTCGATAGTTTGAACTCGGTTTCCTTAGTTCGGGATAGTTTGACTGGTTCCCTTAGTTCGAGATATTTGGACTGGCGTCCCTTAGTTCTCGATAGTTTGAACTGTGTCCCTTAGTTCTGATAGTTTGGACTGGTGTCCCTTTAGTTCAGATAGTTTGGACTGGTTCCCTTAGTTCGAGAGTTTGGACTGGTTCCCTTAGTTCGATAGTTTGGACTGGTGTCCCTTAGTTCGATAGTTTGACTGGTGTCCCTTAGTTCGATAGTTTGACTGGTGTCCCTTAGTTCGGATAGTTTGGACTGTCCCTTAGTTCGGATAGTTTGGACTGGTTCCCTTAGTTTGGATAGTTTGGACTGGTGTCCCTTAGTTCGATAGTTTGGACTGGTTTCCCTTAGTTCGATAGTTTGGACTGGTTTCCCTTAGTTCGATAGTTTACTGGTGTCCCTTAGTTCGATAGTTTGGACTGGTTTCCTTAGTTCGATAGTTTGGACTGGTTTCCTTAGTTCGATAGTTTGGACTGGTTCCTAGTTCGGATAGTTTGGACTGGTGTCCCTTAGTTCGATAGTTTGACTGGTCCCTTAGTTCGATAGTTTGGACCGGTTTCCTTAGTTCGGATAGTTTGGACTCTTAGTTTGGATAGTTTGACTGGTGTCCTCTTAGTTCGATAGTTTGGACTGGTGTCCTTAGTTCGGATAGTTTGAACTGGTTTCCTTAGTTCGATAGTTTGGACTGGTGTCCTTAGTTCGATAGTTTGGACTGGTTTCCTTAGTTCGATAGTTTGGACTGGTGTCCCTTAGTTCGGATAGTTTGGACTGGTTTCCTTAGTTCGGATAGTTTGGACTGGTTTCCCTTAGTTCAGATAGTTTGGACTGGTTTCCTTAGTTCGATAGTTTGACCGGTTTTAGTTCGGATAGTTTGGACTGGTGTCCCTTAGTTCGGATAGTTTGGACTGGTGTCCCTTAGTTCGGATAGTTTGGACTGGTTTCCTTAGTTCGGATAGTTTGGACTGGTGTTCCTTAGTTCGGATAGTTTGGACTGGTTTCCTTAGTTCGGATAGTTTGGACTGGTGTCCCTTAGTTCGGATAGTTTGGACTGGTGTCCCTTAGTTCGGATAGTTTGGACTGGTGTCCCTTAGTTCGGATAGTTTGGACTGGTGTCCCTTAGTTCGGATAGTTTGGACTGGTGTCCCTTAGTTCGGATAGTTTGGACTGGTTTCCTTAGTTCGGATAGTTTGGACTGGTGTCCCTTAGTTCGGATAGTTTGGA
>NW_026284025.1:0-3128 GCF_023373465.1 Oncorhynchus keta
CCCACCAGGAGAACACACACACACACACACACACACACACACACACACACACAGCTCAGGAAGTGAAACATCCCAGTACCTGAAGTAACATGTATTACTCTGACGTGTGTTAGTTCACCTGACTGTCTGACTGTTTACTGTTGAATGCATTTAAGACTCTGCAAGGTCATTTGCCTGCGGAAACAGCTAGAGAGAGAGAGAGAGAGAGAGAGAGAGAGAGAGAGAGAGAGAGAGAGAGAGAGAGAGAGAGAGAGAGAGAGAGAGAGAGAGAGAGAGAGAGAGAGAGAGAGAGAGAGAGAGAGAGAGAGAGAGAGAGAGAGAGAGAGAGAGAGAGAGAGAGAGAGAGAGAGAGAGAGAGAGAGAGAGAGAGAGAGAGAGAGAGAGAGAGAGAGAGAGACTTATCAACCATCTGTTAAAGGTAACATCTTCTGTTGATTCACTCTGTGGCAGCTAACAGCATGGGCAAGCACATGGCAACCACATGAGATGGTCCACTGAGGAGAAGAATGAGATGAGACCATTCTGTCAGAATTATTCTGTAGACTCAGGATATGTGAGAGGAGCAGAAAGGAGAAGGGAGAGGAGATAGGAGAGGGGAGAAAGAGAGGAGAGAAGAAGAGGATAGAAATGTAAGGGGAGGGGGAGGAGAGGCGAAGACGAGAGGACTGGAGAAGAGGAGCAGAAGGGAGAGAGGAGAGAAGGAAATGATAGAAATGGAAGAGGAGGGTGGAGGAGAGCAGAGCAGAACAGCCCGAGAGGAGGAGTTCCCCAGTCAAGCCAGCCAGAGGAAAGTTCTGGCTTGAATTAGAGAATAAGCAGCACTGAGAAGGAGGGAATGATGACACTTTATTAGAGCAGCTGCTCAAAACGGTATGATCCTGTTCAGTATGATGGAGTTCAGTATGATGGGGTTTCAGTATGACGGGGTTCAGTGTGATGGGCTATACGCAGTATGATGGGGTTCAGTATGATGAGGTCCAGTATGATGGGGTTCAGTATGATGGGGTTCAGTATGATGGGTTCATAGATGAGTGATGGGTTCAGTATGATGGGGTTCAGTGTGATGGGTTCCAGCATGATGAGGTCCAGTGATGGGGTTCAGTATGATGGGGTTCAGTATGATGGGCATAGATTCCAGTATGATGGGGTTCAGCATGATGGGGTTCCAGTATGATGGGGTTCAGTATGATGGGGTTCAGTATGATGGGGTTCAGTATGATGGGGTTCAGTATGATGGGGTTCAGTATGATGGGGTTCAGTATGATGGGGTCCAGTATGATGGGGTTCAGTATGATGGGGTTCAGTATGATGGGGTTCAGTATGATGGGGTTCAGTATGATGGGGTTCAGTATGATGGGGTTCAGTATGATGGGGTTCAGTATGATGGGGTTCAGTATGATGGGGTTCAGTATGATGGGGTTCAGTATGATGGGGTTCAGTATGATGGGGTTCAGTATGATGGGGTTCAGTATGATGGGGTTCAGTGTGATGGGGTTCAGTATGATGGGGTTCAGTGTGATGGGGTTCAGTGTGATGGGGTTCAGTATGATGGGGTTCAGTATGATGGGGTTCAGTGGGATGGGGTTCAGTATGATGGGGTTCAGTATGATGGGGTTCAGTATGATGGGGTTCAGTGTGATGGGGTTCAGTATGATGGGGTTCAGTATGATGGGGTTCAGTGGGATGGGGTTCAGTATGATGGGGTTCAGTATGATGGGGTTCAGTATGATGGGGTTCAGTATGATGGGGTTCAGTATGATGGGGTTCAGTATGATGGGGTTCAGTATGATGGGGTTCAGTATGATGGGGTTCAGTATGATGGGGTTCAGTATGATGGGGTTCAGTATGATGGGGTTCAGTATGATGGGGTTCAGTATGATGGGGTTCAGTATGATGGGGTTCAGTATGATGGGGTTCAGTATGATGGGGTTCAGTATGATGGGGTTCAGTATGATGGGGTTCAGTATGATGGGGTTCAGTGTGATGGGGTTCAGTATGATGGGAATTTCAATATGATAAGTTCGTATAATGCAGGGAATTCAAGTAAGTGAAATTCAGTAAGTGAGGATTTCAGTAGGGTAGGAATTCAGTAGAGATAGGGGTTTCAGTATGATGAGGTTCCAGTATGATGAGGTTCAGTATGATGAGGTTTCAGTGTGATGGGGTTCAGTGTGTGGAGTTCGGTATGATGGGGTTCAGTATGATGGGGTTCCAGTATGATGGGGTTCAGTATGATGATTTTCAATGGGGTGGGGTTCAATGTGATAAGTTTCAATATGATGTGGTTTCCAATGTAATGAGGTTTCAATGTGATAGGGTTCAGTATGATAGAGGTTCCAGTATGATGGGGAGGTTCAGTATGATGAGGGTTCAATATGATAAATTCAGTATGATAAGGTTCGAATGGGATGAGGTTTCAGTATGATGGGGTTCAGTATGATGGGGTTCCAGTATGATGAGGGTTCGGTGGGATGGGGTTCAGTATGATGAGGTTCAGTGTGATAGGGTTCAGTATGATGGGGTTCAGTGGGATGGGGTTAATGTGATGGGGATTCAATATGATGGGGTTCAGTATGATGGGGTTCCAGTATGATGGGGTTCAGTGTGATGGGGTTCAGTATGATAGGGTTCAGTATGATGGGGTTTCAGTATGATGAGGGTTCAGTATGATGGGGTTCAGTATGATGGAGTTCAGTATGATGGGGTTCCAGTATGATGGGGTTCAGTGTGATGGGGTTCAGTATGATGGGGTTCAGTATGATGGGGTTCAGTATGATGGGGTTCAGTGATGGGGTTCAGTATGATGGGGTTCAGTGTGATGGGGTTCAGTATGATGGGGTTCAGTATGATGGGGTTCAGTATGATGGGGTTCCAGTGTGATGGGGTTCAGTATGATAGGGGTCTCAGTGTGATGGGGTTCCAGTATGATGGAGTTCAGCGTGATGGGATTCAGTATGATGGGGTTCAGTATGATGGGGTTCAGTATGATGGGGTTCAGTAAGATAAGGTTCAGTATGATGAGGTTCAGTATGATGGGGTTCAGTATGACGGGGTTTCAAGTGTGATGGGGTTCAGTATGATGGGGTTCCAGTATGATGGGGTTCAGTATGATGGGGTTCAGATATGAT
>NW_026284026.1:0-6565 GCF_023373465.1 Oncorhynchus keta
GACCATATGAACACTACTCCCTAGAGACCATATGAACACTACTCCCTAGAGACCATATGAACACTACTCCCTAGAGACCATATGAACACTACTCCCTAGAGACCATATGAACACTACTCCCTAGAGACCATATGAACACTACTCCCTAGAGACCATATGAACACTACTCCCTAGAGACCATATGAACACTACTCCCTAGAGACCATATGAACACTACTCCCTAGAGACCATATGAACACTACTCCCTAGAGACCATATGAACACTACTCCCTAGAGACCATATGAACACTACTCCCTAGAGACCATATGAACACTACTCCCTGGAGACCATATGAACACTACTCCCTAGAGACCATATGAGCACTACTCCCTAGAGACCATATGAACACTACTCCCTAGAGACCATATGAACACTACTCCCTAGAGACCATATGAACACTACTCCCTAGAAACCATATGAACACTACTCCCTAGAGACCATATGAACACTACTCCCTAGAGACCATATGAACACTACTCCCTAGAGACCATATGAACACTACTCCCTAGAAACCATATGAACACTACTCCCTAGAGACCATATGAACACTACTCCCTAGAGACCATATGAACACTACTCCCTAGAGACCATATGAACACTACTCCCTAGAGACCATATGAACACTACTCCCTAGAGACCATATGAACACTACTCCCTAGAGACCATATGAACACTACTCCCTAGAGACCATATGAACACTACTCCCTAGAGACCATATGAACACTACTAACCTCCATTATAGTTCATTCCAGGTAACTCTCTCTAGTCTCCTCCACATAGTTCATTCCAGGTAGCTCTCTCTAGTCTCCTCCATTATAGTTCATTCCAGGTAACTCTCTCTAGTCTCCTCCACATAGTTCATTCCAGGTAGCTCTCTCTAGTCTCCTCCATTATAGTTCATTCCAGATAACTCTCTCTAGTCTCCTCCACATAGTTCATTCCAGGTAACTCTGTCTAGTCTCCTCCACATATTTCATTCCAGGTAACTCTCTCTAGTCTCCTCCCGTAATTCATTCCAGGTAACTCTCTCTAGTCTCCTCCACATAGTTCATTCCAGGTAACTCTCTCTAGTCTCCTCCACATAGTTCATTCCAGGTAACTCTCTCTAGTCTCCTCCACATAGTTCATTCCAGGTAACTCTCTCTAGTCTCCTCCACATAGTTCATTCCAGATAACTCTCTCTAGTCTCCTCCATTATAGTTAATTCCAGGTAACTCTCTCTAGTCTTCTCCACATAGTTCATTCCAGGTAGCTCTCCCTAGTCTCCTCCACATAGTTCATTCCAGATAACTCTCTAGTCTCCTCCATTATAGTTCATTCCAGGTAACTCTCTCTAGTCTCCTCCACATAGTTCATTCCAGGTAACTCTCTCTAGTCTCCTCCCGTAATTCATTCCAGATAACTCTGTCTAGTCTCCTCCACATAGTTCATTCCAGGTAACTCTCTCTTGTCTCCTCCACATAGTTCATTCCAGGTAACTCTCTCTAGTCTCCTCCACATAGTTCATTCCAGGTAACTCTCTCTAGTCTCCTCCACATAGTTCATTCCTTCCCTCCGGTGCATTGAGAGGAAATTCTCAGAAACGTTATCTGAAAGAAATGCATCGTTGACTGCTTTTGTTTTGTAAACAATTGTCTGTTTCTTTGTGCTTTCAGAAAAAAGAAATCACTTCGCCCACAATGAATGCTGGGTATTGGAGCCTGGTTAATCCAATCATGACTTCATTTCAAACCGAGAGTTCTATGTCTGTGTGGCTGTGCTCAGAATATCAAAAGGATGCTCCGTGAACAACATGAGGCTGTGGTTTGTGTGCAGGCAGGAAAATAGCAGCAACACAACAACACTTACAGTCTGGTCCTCTATGAGCTTATCAATGGAGGAACACTTACAGTCAGGTCCTCTATGGGCTTATCAATGGAGGAACACTTACAGTCTGGTCCTCTATGAGCTTATCAATGGAGGAACACTTATCTGAAAGAAATGCATCGTTGACTGCTTTGTTTTGTAAACAATTGTCTGTTTTCTTTGTGCTTTCAGAAAAAAAAGAAAGAAATAACTTCGTCCACAATGAATGCTGGAGGTATCAATGGAGCCTGGTCC
Source organism: Oncorhynchus keta (assembly GCF_023373465.1). Taxonomy (NCBI): domain Eukaryota; kingdom Metazoa; phylum Chordata; class Actinopteri; order Salmoniformes; family Salmonidae; genus Oncorhynchus; species Oncorhynchus keta. The sequence goes on from NW_026284026.1 coordinate 2,141, forward strand.
TAATCCAATGGAGGAACATACAGTCTTCATTTCAAACACTTACAGTCTGGTCCTCTATGTCTGTGAGAACACTTACAGTCTGCTCAGAATATCAAGGAACACTTAGCAGTCTGGTCTCTATGAGTGGAGGAACAACATCTGGTCCTCTATGAGCTTATCAATGGAGGCTACAGTCTGGTCCTCTATGAGCAATGGAGGAAAACAGCCATGTCCTCATGACACAATGGAGGAACACTTACAGTCTGGTCCTCTATGAGCTTATCAATGGAGGAACACTTACAGTCAGGTCCTCTATGAGCTTATCAATGGAGGAACACTTACAGTCTGGTCCTCTATGAGCTTATCAATGGAAGAACACTTACAGTCAGCCAGGTCCTCTATGAGCTTATCAATGGAGGGAACACTTACAGCCAAGTCCTCTATGAGCTTATCAGTCTGTCCTCTATGAGAGGAGGAACACGTACAGTCTGGTCCTCTATGAGCTTATCAATGGAAGAACACTTACAGTCTGGTCCTCTATGAGCTTATCAATGGAGGAACACTGGTACAGTCAATGGAGGAACACTACAGCCAGGTGAGCTTATCAATGGAGGAACACTTAGAGTCAGGTCCTCTATGGGCTTATCAATGGAGGAACACTTACAGTCTGGTTCTCTATGGGCTTATCAATGGAGGAACACTTACAGCCAGGTCCTCTATGAGCTTATCAATGGAGGAACACTTACAGTCTGGTCCTCTATGAGCTTATCAATGGAGGAACACTTACAGTCAGGTCCTCTATGAGCTTATCAATGGAGGAACACTTACAGTCTGGTCCTCTATGAGCTTATCAATGGAGGAACACTTACAGCCATGTCCTCTATGAGCTTATCAATGGAGGAACACTTACAGTCTGGTCCTCTATGAGCTTATCAATGGAGGAACACTTACAGTCAGGTCCTCTATGAGCTTATCAATGGAGGAACACTTACAGTCTGGTCCTCTATGAGCTTATCAATGGAAGAACACTTACAGTCAGCCAGGTCCTCTATGAGCTTATCAATGGAGGAACACTTACAGCCAAGTCCTCTATGAGCTTATCAATGGAGGAACACTTACAGTCTGGTCCTCTATGAGCTTATCAATGGAGGAACACTTACAGTCTGGTCCTCTATGAGCTTATCAATGGAGGAACACTTACAGTCTGGTCCCTCTATGTGCTTATCAATGGAGGAACACTTACAGTCTGGTCCTCTATGGGCTTATCAATGGAGGAACACTTACAGCCAGGTCCTCTATGAGCTTATCAATGGAGGAACACTTACAGCCAGGTCCTCTATGAGCTTATCAATGGAGGAACACTTACAGCCAGGTCCTCTATGGGCTTATCAATGGAGGAACACTTACAGCCAGGTCCTCTATGAGCTTATCAATGGAGGAACACTTACAGTCTGGTCCTCTATGGGCTTATCAATGGAGGAACACTTACAGTCTGGTCCTCTATGGGCTTATCAATGGAGGAACACTTACAGTCTGGTCCTCTATGGGCTTATCAATGGAGGAACACTTACAGTCTGGTCCTCTATGAGCTTATCAATGGAGGAACACTTACAGCCAGGTCCTCTATGGGCTTATCAATGGAGGAACACTTACAGCCAGGTCCTCTATGGGCTTATCAATGGAGTGAACACTTACAGTCTAGTCCTCTATGGGCTTATCATATCCCTGGAGGAACACTTACAGCCAGGTCCTCTATGAGCTAATCAATGGAGGAACACTTCAGCCAGGTCCTCTATGAGCTTATCAATGAGGAGGAACACTTACAGTCAGGTCCTCTATGAGCTTATCAATCAAACAGTGTCCTCCTTTCAGTAAAACTGCCAGAACATGAGGTTTTCCCTGTCCAGATGTACAGGCTGACCGCCCGGTGCCTGGTGGGGAGACAGGAGAAGTCATCAGAGGGAATGGATGAATGAGAGAGAAGTGGCTAGGACAGGAAGTAGTAGTTGGACAGTGATCCTTTATAAAAACTGCACAGAACAGGGTTTTCTGAAGATGTACTGCTGAGGCCCATTGATTCACCAGGAGATGACAGGAATATGTTCATTTACATGGGGGGGTAGGTAAGGCACGTGGTGGAGCAGTAGGTAAGGCAGGTGGAGACATGTTTACCTGGGTAAGTTAGGTTAGTTAGTAAGGCACGTGGAGACATGTTTAACTGGGTAGGTTATACAGGGAGTCATGTTTACCTGGGTAGGTTTACAGCAGGGGAGTCATGTTTACCTGGGTAAGTTAGGGCTAATATAGTTAGGTAAGGCACGTGGAGACATGTTTACCTGGGTAAGTTGGGGTTAGTTAGGTAAGGCACGTGGAGACATGTTTAGTTATACAGGGAGTCATGTTTACCTGGGTAGGTTATACAGGGGAGCCATGTTTACCTGGGGGTTATAGGGCTAATCATGTTTAGGTACAGGGAGTCATGTTTACCTGGGTAGGTTATACAGAGCCATGTTTACCTGGGTAGGTTATACAGGGGAGTCATGTTTACCTGGGTAGGTTATACAGGGAGCCACAGTTTACCTGGGTAGGTTATACAGGGGAGTCATGTTTACCTGGGTAGGTTATACAGGGGAGCCACCTGGGTAGGTTATACAGGGGAGCCATGTTTACCTGGGTAGGTTATACAGGGAGTCATGTTTACCTGGGTAGGTTATACAGGGGAGCCATGTTCACCTGTAGGTTATACAGGGAGCCATGTTTACCTGGGTAGGTTATACAGGGAGTCTTGTTTACCTGGGTAGGTTATACAGGGAGCCATGTTTACCTGGGTAGGTTATACAGGGAGCCATGTTTACCTGGGTAGGTTATACAGGGGAGACATGTTTACCTGGGCAGGCTATACAGGGGAGCAATGTTTACCTGGGTAGGTTATACAGGGGAGCCATGTTTACCTGGGTAGTTTATACAGGGAGCCATGTTTACCTGGGTAGGTTATACAGGGGAGCCATGTTTACCTGGGCAGGTTATACAGGGAGCCATGTTTACCTGGGTAGGTTATACAGGAGCCATGTTTACCTGGGTAGGTTATACAGGGGAGCCATGTTTACCTGGGTAGGTTATACAGGAGCCATGTTTACCTGGGTAGGTTATACAGAGGGGAGCCATGTTTACCTGGGTAGGTTATACAGGAGTCATGTTTACCTGGTAGGTTATACAGGGGAACCATGTTTACCTGGGTAGGTTATACAGGGAGCCATGTTTACCTGGGTAGGTTATACAGGGGAGCCATGTTTACCTGGGCTTATACAGGGAGACATGCTGGGGCAGGCTATACAGAGTCATGTTTTACCTGGGTAGGTTATACAGGGAGCCATGTTTACCTGGGTAGGTTATACAGAGCCATGTTTACCTGGGTAGGTTCATACAGAGCCATGTTTACCTGGGTAGGTTATACAGAGCCATGTTTACCTGGGTAGGTTATACAGGAGTCATGTTTACCTGGGTAGGTTATACAGGAGCCATGTTTACCTGGGTAGGTTATGCAGGGAGTCATGTTTACCTGGGTAGGTTATACAGGGGAGTCATGTTTACCTGGGTAGGTTATACAGGGGAGCCATGTTTACCTGGGTAGGTTATACAGAGCCATGTTTACCTGGGTAGGTTATACAGGAGCCATGTTTACCTGGGTAAGGTTATACAGGAGCCATTCTAGGTTATACAGGAGCCATGATTACCTGGGTAGGTTATACAGGAGCCATGTGTACCTCTGTTTAGGTGGCATGTTTACCTGGGTAGGTGCCACACAGCCTTACCTGGGTAGGTTATACAGGAGCCATTCTGAAAACAGGCCACTACAGCCCTCTTCCTCTGTTTAGAGAGCGGCTTTTGCCACAGCCTTACCTGGGTAGGTTATACAGGGGAGCCATGTTTACCTGGGTAGGTTATACAGGAGCCATGTTACCTGGGTAGGTTATACAGAAGTATCCATTTTACCTGGGTGGGTATACAGGGAGACATGTTTACCTGGGACTACAGCCCTCTTCCTCTGTTTAGAGAGCAGCTTGTGCCACACAGCCTTACCTGGGTAGGTTATACAGGAGCCATGTTTACCTGGGTAGGTTATGCAGGGGAGCCATGTTTACCTGGGTAGGTTATACAGGGGAGCCATGTTTACCTGTGTAGGTTATACAGGGGAGCCATGTGTACCTGGGTAGGTTATACAGGGGAGCCATGTTTACCTGGGTAGGTTATACAGAGTCATGTTTACCTGGGTAGGTTATACAGGGGAGCCATGTTTACCTGGGTAGGTTATACAGGGAGTCATGTTTACCTGGGTAGGTTATACAGGAGTCATGTTTACCTGGGTAGGTTATACAGGGGAGACATGTTTACCTGGGTAGGTTATACAGGGAGTCATGTTTACCTGGGTAGGTTATACAGGGGAGC
>NW_026284027.1:0-6947 GCF_023373465.1 Oncorhynchus keta
AGAGAGAGACTTTGACTTTTGGTCTTGCTTTATTGAAACATTCTTAATTCATTTAAAACTCACCCCCACTCCTAAAATAAATAAAAAATAAAAAATAAATAAAAATACACAAAAACCATCTCCTACAACCGTATATCCAAAACATCTTCCCAGCAATACAGACAGCCCCCCAACACACCATATCTCCTCAAACATCTCCACACATTTGATCATTTTATAGAACTCAAACTCAACCCTAAGGCGCGCAGAGACCATCCCATGAAACAGTAGTAAAGGGTCTGTTATCCCCCCACCTTTGACCCTGTTCCTCCTTGTTAGCCAAATAGCTAACTTTGCCTGAGCAAACAGAAAATTCAACAAAACACATTTTCTTTCTCCTTACTCGAATACCTGTATCCCATTATAAACATCCCAACAGCAAAAACCACCCCAACCTGTCACACAGACATTCCAACAGAGACATTAATGGCATTAACCTGGTGCACACAGAAAACACATGAATTACAGTTTCTTTCATTTGACAGAAAGGACACCCCTGCCCAATTCCCGGATCAACCCGTGCCAACCAGCTGTTAGTGGCCAGGGCTCCATGAAGAACCCTCCACTGGAGGTCCCCTGACCTCTTTGGTACTGGGGGTTTGTAGAGCGCCCTCCATCTAAAACCCACCATACTCTCCGCCCCACATACCCCCTGCCACTGATGTGCCTTCACTCCTGTTAGGCTTCTAATGCTCCTCACCTTAACGCAGAGGTTGTAGAGGGCTTTACCTCCCACCCCCTCAAACTCCCCCAGGCTCGGAGTGTTAAAATCTAACAAGTCCTCCAGACCCCCTTGCCAGTCTCCAGTCTCTGCCGTCACCTGCAGTGGCGGGAACATTGGTGGCCCCTCTCCCTTTGGCCTCTCAAACACCCCCCTTACCGGCTCAGACAGTGCCTCCTGAACCTCCTCCAGGAATCTCTCCAGCAGCCTAAGAGACGTTATTCCTGTTTGTTGCGCCAAGACCTCCGGGGTTTTCCACCCCTCCTCTCCCAGCAGTCTCAGGTCACCCAGCCTTTGTAAACCCCTGCCATCAGTTGCCTCTGCAGGGTGGCCGACTGAACCGATCTCAAAGGGATGGCTGGGTTGTGGAAGATGGGCTCCTCCCACACCCACTGCCCAGGCTCCACACCCCCTTCTCGTGTGGGCCTTAGCAGCTGCCAGGCCCTCAGCACCGCAGAGTAAAACTCTGAGAGACCTGCTGTACTCAGCCTCTCCAGCTTCATGAGGAACAGCTGCCGGTCCAACCCTAATCCGCCAGCTCTCCTCAGCAGCGCGCATGCTGGTTCCCTCCAGCCAACATCAGTGTGGTACAGCAGTCTCTGCACCGCCTTTAGTCTGAAAGCAGCCATCCTGCTCTCCAGTTCCACCAGGCCCTGTCCTCCTTCGTGGACGGTCATGTACAAAACTGCTGCCTTCAGCCAGTGATGTCCCGACCAAAAAAGTCCACCAGCTTGCGTTGCAGGTCTGCAAGCAGACCGGCGGGGGTTGAGGACAGCCAGTTTATGCCACAAGGAAGATGCCACCAGGTTGTTGATTATCAGCACCCTCCCTCTATATGACACTTGGGACAGGAGCCACCTCCACCTGGCCAGTCTTGACACCACTGCCTGTGTCAGCCCCTCCCAGTTCTTGCTGACCCACCTCTCCGAGCCCAGGTACACCCCCAACACTTTAAGCCCTTCACAACCCCACTGCAAACCCCTGGAAGCAGAGGAGGAGCCCTATCCCCCATGCCCCACATAACAGAGCTTTGCTCTTTCCCCAGTTACCTTAGCTGATGAAGCTCCCTCATACACCTTCAGACTGGTCTCTAGTTCCTGCATATCTTGCCCATCCTGACCATCACAGAAACATCATCTGCATATGCTGAGACTGCAATTCCTGTCACCACATCCATGCCTGTCCAGCACACTCCCCGCAGTCTCCTGCGTAGCAGTCCTAAAAAAGGCTCAATGGCTAGTGTGTACAGCTGCCCAGATAGAGGGGCATCCTTGTCTAATGCCCCGTCTCACCCAGACTGGCCTACTGAGCCCCCTCCCACCTTAACCATACATGACGCCCCAGCATACAACAGCTTCACACAGGTCACAAAACTCTTCCCAAACCCAAACACAGACATCACATTAAACAGATACTCATGATCCACTCTATCAAAGCCTTCTCTTGATCTAAAGAGACCAGTCCAAAGTTCACATTAGAACCTCTCGACAAGTCCAACATGTCCCTAATCAAGAACAAGTTGTCCGTGATTGAGCGTCCCGGTACACAATATGTCTGGTCCTTGTGTATTATAGAGTCCAGATGGGACTTCAGTCTGTTAGAGAGGACCTTGGCAAAAATCTTGTAGTCCGCTGGACAATAGCATACAGGCCTCAGTTCTTAAGTTCACACAAGTCCCTTTTTTTTTTTGGGCAGGAGAGTCAGAGCCGCCCGGCGGCAGCTCATCGGCAACTCTCCTACCCCTATGCATTCTCGCAACACGCAAAAGAAATCCTGTCCAATTGTTCCCCAGAATTTTTGTAAAATTCCACTGGAAGTCCATCAACCCCGGGTGCACGACCGGGGACATCTGGGTTACTGCCTCTGCCAGTTCATGTGACAACAGAGGAATGTCCATTTCATCCCTCTGTGCCCGAGAGAGCTTAGGGAGTCCTGCGAACAAGACCTGAGCACACATAGGATCACACATTTCTGCCCTATACAATTCAGTATAAAACTCCACAGTCCGCTCCCGCATCTCCCCCACCACAGAGGTCACCCGCCCATCAGACAGCCGTAGACAATGCATACCCTTGGCTTCACTGCTCTGTCTTTCCAAACCAAAGAAGAAGGAGCTGGGAGCATCCATCTCCTTGAGCATGGAGAACCTAGCTCTTACAAGTGCTCCCTTTGCTTTAACCTGGAAAAAACTGCCCAGGTCCCTACGTGGTCGGCTAAGTTAGCCTGGAGGCCTACATTGCCTTGCCCCACCATCTCTACCTCCATCTCACTAATACACCGCTCTAGTTCCCCAACACTCTCCTTGCCTCTGAGGATGAGAGAGCTGTGTACTGTTGACAGAAAAGCCGAATTTGCACTTTCCCCACATCCCACCACTGACTCAGAGACTCATACTCCTCTCTTCGCTGCCCCCATCTTTCCCAAAAGTCTGGAAACCTGAGCAAAAAGTGGCATCTTGTAAGAGCTTTACATTGAACTTCCAATAAGATGCCTGCCGGGGCCCTGGTGAAATAGACAGCCGAGCCATGGTTATGTGGTGATCCGAAAACCCCACTGGGAGAATGGTAGCACTCAGAAGCCTATTGCTCTGATTCCTGGACATGTAAAAACGATCAAGTCGAGCTGCACTCACCCTAGCCCCAAAAACCTTCACCCACGTATACTGTCTTGTGTTTGGATGTTTAGTTCTCCAAACATCCACTAGGTCAAACTGATTAAAGATGTCCCTTAACACTCCCACTGACACTGAATGAGGCTCTTCCCCATTTCTGTCTTTTGTAAAATCCATTGTACAGTTCCAGTCACCTCCGATCACCAGCGTCTCCTCAGGCGCTACTTGTGAGAGTTCCTGTCTAAGACTCCCAAATAGAACCCCTCTTTCTCTCCCTGTGTTAGGCGCATACACATTTATAAAGACAAAACACATGTTGTTAATTTCTGCTTTAACAACAAGCAACCTACCCTACACACCTCCTTTGAGGAGCAAATTTTACAGCCAGACCCGGTGCAAAAGGACTGCCACCCCTGCACTAAGATTTGTCCCATGGCTCAACACACTTGCCCCTTTCCACCAGAGCCCCCAATCAACTTCATTCACCACATCACTATGCGTCTCCTGCAGAAACAACACCTGTACTTGTTTATGTTTTACATATTCACTCAACACACTCCTCTTTCCCGCATCTCTGGCGCCATTTATATTGAGCGAGCCTACCGAAGAGTCTCCATAAGAAGTGGGAGAAAAGCCAGCAGAGAAATAGACCAATAGCAAAGCTCAAAAAGCCCCAGTGTCAGTAAGAAATTAAACATTTAAACAGTGTCTGAAGGTAAACCTTTACGCACTGTTGTGACCCACTTCCTCAACCTAAACCGTTTCTTGGGTGAGAGGACACCATGCCCCTCATTTCTCATAGCATGTTGTACTGATCTTACAAACTTTCTAGGATCAGGAAAAAAAAAGCCTCAAGATTAACTTTTTTTCCCCTTAGTCTCATTCAGGAACCTTGTCAGTTCTCTCAACGTGTACTTAGACCCCTCTGGTTGACTGGCTGTCAGCTCCGGGCCAATTGAAGAGGAGTCTGAAAAAATACCTCCTCATCCTCTTCCTCAGACTCACTTTCCTCCTCTTCTCTATCTCCCACCCTGACCACCTGCCCTTTCTCTCTGGTTAGGGCCTCACCCACAGCAACAGGCAACATTTCCATGGTGCCTTTGTCCACACCCTTTTTCTTTTTCCTCTTGACACCCTCCTCCTCCTCCCCTAATCTCTTACACTTCCCCACTATACTCTCCTCATCCACTAGAATAACCTGACTAGACGCAGTATCATCTGCACCACCCTCCATAGCATGACTAGGGCCAGCCTCAGCTACAACACCCTCCATAGCATGACTAGGGCCAGCCTCAGCTACAACACCCTCCATAGCATGACTAGGGCCAGCCTCAGCTATACCACCCTCCATAGCATGACTAGGGCCAGCCTCAGCTACAACACCCTCCATAGCATGACTAGGGCCAGCCTCAGCTATACCACCCTCCATAGCATGTCTAGGCCCAGCCTCAGCTACCCCACCATCTCTAGCCTGACTAGACCCAGCCTCAGCTACCCCACCATCTCTAGCCTGACTAGACCCAGCCTCATCTACACCACCATCTCTAGACTGACTAGGCCCAGCCTCTGCTGTCTGCATCTCCTTACCCCCTGCATTTTCACCTCGATTTCCCCTTGCGCTCGTACCCTCCCCTTGTCTATGGCCTTTATGTGGGCACGCAAAGCTCTTGTGCCCCAAATCCCCACATTCAAAACACCGTAGACTATCTGTGCTGGCAAAACCTGCATAGAGCCCTTCCCCATGCCTCACTTTAAAATGCACATTTAGCTGTTGCTCATTATTGTTCAGAAACATAAACACTTGCCTCCTGAATGAAACAACGTGCTTAACGGCATCTGCCTGAAAACCTGCTGACAGTACACGGAAACCGCTAGCAAACTTACCAAAACGACTCAGCTCTTTCCTAATTTGATCATCCGTAATAAACGGAGGCAAATTTGCCACTACAACTCTTGTTGAAGGGGTAGAGAGAGGTGAAATTGACACCAAACACATCCCTTACAAATATTCCGCTAGCAATTAGCCTACCGACCAAATTAGCTCTTTTCATGAACACAACCACCGCCTTGTTCATTCTAGAAGCAGAATGTATAAACTCAGCTCCTACCTGTTCACCGACCGCGAGCAGAACCTCCTCCACCTTAACTCCGTTCTCAGGAACACACCTGAAACCATGCTGAATCGACAGCGTCTCTTGCGCACTAGGCTGAGAAGCCATTGCGCACACTATACCTTGCAACCCCCCGGAATGTTACTCTGTCCTCTTCCACCCTAACTTTGAAAAAAAGAAACTTTGGATACCGCTAAAAACAAATATTGCATTAACCCTCCACCATAGAAAATAACATGTAAAGAAAAGAATAGAATCAAGAAAGTTAGTTAGGATAGAGCTTTCCACACCAAACACTCAAACTCCAAAAACACCCAGCATGCACCGGAAAGAGAGAGAGAGAGAGAGAGAGAGAGAGAGAGAGAGTTAGACAGAGGAAGAGAGAGAGAGAGAGAGGGAGGGAGTTAGACAGAGGAAGAGAGAGAGAGAGAGAGAGAGTTAGACAGAGGAAGAGAGAGAGAGAGTTAGACAGGGAAGAGAGAGAGAGAGGGAGTTAGACAGAGGAAGAGAGAGAGAGAGAGAGAGAGAGAGAGAGAGAGAGAGAGAGAGAGCGTTAGACAGAGGAAGAGAGAGAGAGAGGGAGTTAGACAGGGGAAAGAAGAGAGAGAGGGAGTTAGACAGAGGAAGAGAGAGAGAGGGAGAGAGAGAGAGAGAGAGAGGAGAGAGAGAGAGAGAGAGAGAGAGAGCGTTAGGACAGAGGAAGAGAGAGAGAGAGGGAGTTAGACAGAGGAAGAGAGAGAGAGATAGAGAGAGTTAGACAGAGGAAGAGAGATAGAGAGAGAGAGAGTTAGACAGAGGAAAGAGAGAGAGAGAGAGAGAGAGAGAGAGAGAGAGAGGGGGGAGTTAGACAGAGGAAGAGAGAGAGAGAGAGAGAGGAGTTAGACAGAGGAAGAGAGAGAGTTAGACAGAGAAGAAGAGAGAGAGAGAGAGAGAGGGAGTTAGACAGAGGAAGAGAGAGAGAGATAGAGAGTTAGACAGAGGAAGAGCGAGAGAGAGAGAGAGAGAGAGGAGTTAGACAGAGGAAGAGAGAGAGAGAGGGAGTGAGACAGAGGAAGAGAGAGAGAGAGAGTTAGACAGAGGAAGAGAGAGAGAGAGAGAGAGAGAGATAGAGAGGGAGCAGACAGAGGAAGAGAGAGAGAGAGAGAGAGGGAGTGAGACAGAGGAAGAGAGAGAGAGAGTTAGACAGAGGAAGAGAGAGAGAGAGATAGAGAGAGAGTTAGACAGGAGGAAGAGAGAGAGAGAGAGAGAGAGAGGGGAGTTAGACAGAGGAAGAGAGCGACAGAGAGAGAGTTAGACAGAGGAAAGAGAGAGAGAGAGGGAGTTAGACAGAGGGGAGAGAGAGAGAGAGAGAGAGAGTTAGACAGAGGAAGAGAGAGAGAGAGAGTTAGACAGAGGAAGAGAGAGAGAGAGAGAGAGAGAGAGAGAGAGAGAGAGAGAGAGAGAGAGAGAGAGAGAGAGAGAGAGA
>NW_026284028.1:0-22576 GCF_023373465.1 Oncorhynchus keta
TTTAACCAGGTAGGCTAGTTGAGAACACCTTTATTTAACCAGGGAGGCTAGTTGAGGAACACCTTTATTTAACCAGGGAGGCTAGTTGAGAACACCTTTATTTAACCAGGGAGGCTAGTTGAGAACACCTTTATTTAACCAGGGAGTGCTAGTTGAGAACACCTTTATTTAACCAGGGAGGCTAGTTGGAGAACACCTTTATTTAACCAGGTAGGCTAGTTGAGAACACCTTTATTTAACCAGGTAGGCTAGTTGAGAACACCTTTATTTAACCAGGTAGGCTAGTTGAGAACACCTTTATTTAACCAGGAGGCTAGTTGAGAACACCTTTATTTAACCAGGTAGGCTAGTTGAGAACACCTTTATTTAACCAGGGAGGCTAGTTGAGAACACCTTTATTTAACCAGGAGGCTAGTTGAGAACACCTTTATTTAACCAGGGAGGCCAGTTGAGAACACCTTTATTTAACCAGGAGGCTAGTTGAGAACACCTTTATTTAACCAGGTAGGCTAGATTTGAGAACACCTTTATTTAACCAGGTAGGCTAGTTGAGAACACCTTTATTTAACCAGGTAGGCTAGTTGAGAACACCTTATTTAACCAGGTAGGCTAGTTGAGAACACCTTTATTTAACCAGGGAGGCTAGTTGAGAACACCTTTATTTAACCAGGTAGGCTAGTTGAGAACACCTTTATTTAACCAGGTAGGCTAGTTGAGAACACCTTTATTTAACCAGGGAGGCTAGTTGAGAACACCTTTATTTAACCAGGAGGCTAGGGTTAGAACACCTTTATTTAACCAGGTAGGCCAGTTGAGAACACCTTTATTTAACCAGGTAGGCTAGTTGAGAACACCTTTATTTAACCAGGTAGGCTAGTTGAGAACACCTTTATTTAACCAGGTAGGCTAGTTGAGAACACCTTTATTTAACCAGGTAGGCTAGTTGAGAACACCTTTATTTAACCAGGTAGGCTAGTTGAGAACACTTTTATTTAACCAGGTAGGCTAGTTGAGAACACCTTTATTTAACCAGGTAGGCTAGTTGAGAACACCTTTATTTAACCAGGTAGGCTAGTTGAGACACTCTTATTTAACCAGGTAGGCTAGTTGAGAACACCTTTATTTAACCAGGTAGGCTGGTTAGGAACACCTTTGTTGTACCAGGTAGGCTAGTTGAGAACACCTTTATTTAACCAGGTAGGCTAGTTGAGAATACCTTTATTTAACCAGGTAGGCTAGTTGAGAACACCTTTATTTAACCAGGTAGGCTAGTTGAGAACACATTTATTTAACCAGGTAGGCTAGTTGAGAACACCTTTATTTAACCAGGTAGGCTAGTTGAGAACACCTTTATTTAACCAGGTAGGCTAGTTGAGAACACCTTTATTTAACCAGGTGGGCTAGTTGAGAACACCTTTATTTAACCAGGTAGGCCCAGTTGAGAACACCTTTATTTAACCAGGTAGGCTAGTTGAGAACACCTTTATTTAACCAGGTAGGCTAGTTGAGAACACCTTTATTTAACCAGGTAGGCTAGTTGAGAACACCTTTATTTAACCAGGGAGGCTAGTTGAGAACACCTTTATTTAACCAGAGGCTAGTTGAGAACACCTTTATTTAACCAGGGAGGCTAGTTGAGAACACCTTTATTTAACCAGGTAGGCTAGTTGAGAACACCTTTATTTAACCAGGAGGCTAGTTGAGAACACCTTTATTTAACCAGGGAGGCTAGTTGAGAACACCTTTATTTAACCAGGTAGGCTAGTTGAGAACACCTTTATTTAACCAGGTAGGCTAGTTGAGAACACCTTTATTTAACCAGGTAGGCTAGTTGAGAACACCTTTATTTAACCAGGAGGCTAGTTGAGAACACCTTTATTTAACCAGGTAGGCTAGTTGAGAACACCTTTATTTAACCAGGTAGGCCAGTTGAGAACACCTTTATTTAACCAGGAGGCTAGTTGAGAACACCTTTATTTAACCAGGGAGGCTAGTTGAGAACACCTTTATTTAACCAGGAGGCTAGTTGAGAACACCTTTATTTAACCAGGTAGGCTAGTTGAGAACACCTTTATTTAACCAGGTAGGCTAGTTGAGAACACCTTTATTTAACCAGGTAGGCTAGTTGAGAACACCTTTATTTAACCAGGTAGGCTAGTTGAGAACACCTTTATTTAACCAGGGAGGCTAGTTTGAGAACACCTTTATTTAACCAGGTAGGCTAGTTGAGAAACACCTTTATTTAACCAGGTAGGCCAGTTGAGAACACCTTTATTTAACCAGGGAGGCTAGTTGAGAACACCTTTATTTAACCAGGGAGGCTAGTTGAGAACACCTTTATTTAACCAGGTAGGCCAGTTGAGAACACCTTTATTTAACCAGGTAGGCTAGTTGAGAACACCTTTATTTAACCAGGTAGGCTAGTTGAGAACACCTTTATTTTAACCAGGTAGGCTAGTTGAGAACACCTTTATTTAACCAGGTAGGCTAGTTGAGAACACCTTTATTAACCAGGTAGGCTAGTTGAGAACACCTTTATTGCAACCAGGTAGGCTAGTTGAGAACACCTTTATTTAACCAGGTAGGCTAGTTGAGGAACACCTTTATTTAACCAGGTAGGCTGGTTGAGAACACCTTTATTTAACCAGGTAGGCTAGTTGAGAACACCTTTATTTAACCAGGTAGGCTAGTTGAGAACACCTTTATTTAACCAGGTAGGCTAGTTGAGAACACATTTATTTAACCAGGTAGGCTAGTTGAGAATACCTTTATTTAACCAGGTAGGCTAGTTGAGAACACCTTTATTTAACCAGGTAGGCTAGTTGAGAACACATTTATTTAACCAGGACTAGTTGAGAACACCTTTATTTAACCAGGTAGGCTAGTTGAGAACACCTTTATTTAACCAGGTAGGCTAGTTGAGAACACCTTTATTTAACCAGGTAGGCCAGTTGAGAACACCTTTATTTAACCAGGTAGGCTAGTTGAGAACACCTTTATTTAACCAGGTAGGCTAGTTGAGAACACCTTTATTTAACCAGGTAGGCTAGTTGAGAACACCTTTATTTAACCAGGTAGGCTAGTTGAGAACACCTTTATTTAACCAGGTAGGCCAGTTGAGAACGCCTTTATTTAACCAGGTAGGCTAGTTGAGAACACCTTTATTTAATCAGGTAGGCTAGTTGAGAACACCTTTATTTAACCAGGTAGGCTAGTTGAGAACACCTTTATTTAACCAGGTAGGCTAGTAGAGAACACCTTTATTTAACCAGGTAGGCTAGTTGAGAACACCTTTATTTAACCAGGTAGGCCAGTTGAGAACACCTTTATTTAACCAGGTAGGCCAGTTGAGAACACCTTTATTTAACCAGGTAGGCTAGTTGAGAACACCTTTATTTAACCAGGTAGGCTAGTTGAGAACACCTTTATTTAATCAGGTAGGCTAGTTGAGAACACCTTTATTTAACCAGGTAGGCTAGTTGAGAACACCTTTATTTAACCAGGTAGGCTAGTTGAGAACACCTTTATTTAACCAGGTAGGCTAGTTGAGAACACCTTTATTTAACCAGGTAGGCTAGTTGAGAACACCTTTATTTAACCAGGTAGGCTAGTTGAGAACACCTTTATTTAACCAGGTAGGCTAGTTGAGAACACCTTTATTTAACCAGGTAGGCTAGTTGAGAACACCTTTATTTAACCAGGTAGGCTAGTTGAGAACACCTTTATTTAACCAGGTAGGCTAGTTGAGAACACCTTTATTTAACCAGGTAGGCTAGTTGAGAACACCTTTATTTAACCAGGTAGGCTAGTTGAGAACACCTTTATTTAACCAGGTAGGCTAGTTGAGAACACCTTTATTTAACCAGGTAGGCTAGTTGAGAACACCTTTATTTAACCAGGTAGGCTAGTTGAGAACACCTTTATTTAATCAGGTAGGCTAGTTGAGAACACCTTTATTTAACCAGGTAGGCTAGTTGAGAACACCTTTATTTAACCAGGTAGGCTAGTTGAGAACACCTTTATTTAACCAGGTAGGCTAGTTGAGAACACCTTTATTTAACCAGGTAGGCGAGTTGAGAACACCTTTATTTAACCAGGTAGGCTAGTTGAGAACACCTTTATTTAACCAGGTAGGCTAGTTGAGAACACCTTTATTTAACCAGGTAGGCTAGTTGAGAACACCTTTATTTAACCAGGTAGGCTAGTTGAGAACACCTTTATTTAACCAGGTTAGGCTATTTGAGAACACCTTTATTTAACCAGGTAGGCTAGTTGAGAACACCTTTATTTAACCAGGTAGGCTAGTTGAGAACACCTTTATTTAACCAGGTAGGCTAGTTGAGAACACCTTTATTTAACCAGGTAGGCTAGTTGAGAACACCTTTATTTAATCAGGTAGGCTAGTTGAGAACACCTTTATTTAACCAGGTAGGCTAGTTGAGAACACCTTTATTTAACCAGGTAGGCGGTTGAGAACACCTTTATTTAACCAGGTAGGCTAGTTGAGAACACCTTTATTTAACCAGGTAGGCGAGTTGAGAACACCTTTATTTAACCAGGTAGGCTAGTTGGAGAACACCTTTATTTAACCAGGTAGGCTAGTTGAGAACACCTTTATTTAACCAGGTAGGCTAGTTGAGAACACCTTTATTTAACGAGGTAGGCTAGTTGAGAACACCTTTATTTAACCAGGTAGGCTAGTTGAGAACACCTTTATTTAACCAGGTAGGCTAGTTGAGAACACCTTTATTTAACCAGGTAGGCTAGTTGAGAACACCTTTATTTAACCAGGTAGGCTAGTTGAGAACACCTTTATTTAACCAGGTAGGCTAGTTGAGAACAAGTGATAAATGATCAGATGGTCATGTACAGGTAGAGATATTGGTGTGCAAAAGAGCAGAAAAGTAAATGAATAAAAACAGTATGGGGATGAGGTAGGTAAAAATGGGTGAGCTATTTACCGATAGACTATGTACAGCTGCAGCGATCGGTTAGCTGCTCAGATAGCAGATGTTTGAAGTTGGTGAGGGAGATAAAAGTCTCCAACTTCAGCGATTTTTGCAATTCGTTCCAGTCACAGGCAGCAGAGTACTGGAACGAAAGGCGGCCAAATGAGGTGAGTAAAACATTTAAACGAGTTAACCCTCGCAAGGCTGCCGGCCCAGACGTCATTCCTAGCTGCGTCCTCAGGGCGCATTGTCAACAGATTGGATTGAATAGCAGATTGGATTGAATAGCAGATTGGATTGAATAGCAGATCGGATTGAATACCAGATTGGTTTGAATAACAGATTAGATTGAATACCAGATTGGATTGAATGCCAGATCGGATTGAATACCAGATCGGATTGAATACCAGATTGGATTGAATAACAGATTGGATTGAATACCAGATTGGATTGAATACCAGATTGGATTGAATACCAGATCGGATTGAATACCAGATTGGATTGAATAACAGATTGGATTGAATACCAGATTGGATTGAATAGCAGATTGGATTGAATACCAGATTGGATTGAATACCAGATCGGATTGAATACCAGATTGGATTGAATACCAGATTGGATTGAATACCAGATTAGATTGAATACCAGATTGGATTGAATACCAGATCGGATTGAATACCAGATTGGATTGAATACCAGATTGGATTGAATACCAGATTGGATTGAATACCAGATTGGATTGAATAGCAGATTGGATTGAATAGCAGATTGGATTGAATACCAGATTGGATTGAATACCAGATTGGATTGAATACCAGATCGGATTGAATACCAGATTGGATTGAATACCAGATTGGATTGAATACCAGATTGGATTGAATAGCAGATTGGATTGAATACCAGATTGGATTGAATACCAGATTGGATTGAATACCAGATTGGATTGAATAGCAGATTGGATTGAATAGCAGATTGGATTGAATAGCAGATTGGATTGAATACCAGATTGGATTGAATACCAGATTGGATTGGATTGAATACCAGATTGGATTGGATTGAATAGCAGATCGGATTGAATACCAGATTGGATTGAATACCAGATTGGATTGAATAGCAGATTGGATTGAATAGCAGATTGGATTGAATAGCAGATTGGATTGAATACCAGATTGGATTGAATACCAGATTGGATTGGATTGAATACCAGATTGGATTGAATAGCAGATCGGATTGAATAACAGATTAGATTGAATACCAGATTGGTTTGAATACCAGATCGGATTGAATACCAGATTGGATTGAATAACAGATTGGATTGAATACCAGATTGGATTGAATACCAGATCGGATTGAATACCAGATTGGATTGAATAACAGATTGGATTGAATACCAGATTGGATCGGATTGAATAGCAGATCGGATTGAATAGCAGATCGGATTGAATAGCAGATTGGATTGAATAGCAGATTGGATTGAATACCAGATTGGATTGGATTGAATACCAGATTGGATTGGATTGAATAGCAGATCGGATTGAATAGCAGATTGGATTGAATACCAGATTGGATTGAATACCAGATTGGATTGAATAGCAGATTGGATTGAATAGCAGATTGGATTGAATAGCAGATTGGATTGAATAGCAGATTGGATTGAATAGCAGATTGGATTGAATACCAGATTGGATTGGATTGAATACCAGATTGGATTGGATTGAATACCAGATTGGATTTAATAGCAGATCGGATTGAATACCAGATTGGATTGAATAACAGATTAGATTGAATACCAGATTGGATTGAATACCAGATCGGATTGAATACCAGATTGGATTGAATAACAGATTGGATTGAATACCAGATTGGATTGAATACCAGATTGGATTGAATAGCAGATTGGATTGAATAGCAGATTGGATTGAATACCAGATTGGATTGGATTGAATACCAGATTGGATTGGATTGAATACCAGATTGGATTGAATAGCAGATCGGATTGAATACCAGATTGGATTGAATAACAGATTAGATTGAATACCAGATTGGATTGAATACCAGATCGGATTGAATACCAGATTGGATTGAATAACAGATTGGATTGAATACCAGATTGGATTGAATACCAGATTGGATTGAATACCAGATTGGATTGAATAGCAGATTGGATTGAATAGCAGATCGGATTGAATACCAGATTGGATTGAATAACAGATTAGATTGAATACCAGATTGGCTTGAATACCAGATCGGATTGAATACCAGATTGGATTGAATAACAGATTGGATTGAATACCAGATTGGATTGAATACCAGATTGGATTGAATAGCAGATTGGATTGAATAGCAGATTGGATTGAATAGCAGATTGGATTGAATACCAGATTGGATTGAATACCAGATTGGATTGGATTGAATACCAGATTGGATTGAATAGCAGATCGGATTGAATACCAGATTGGATTGAATAGCAGATCGGATTGAATACCAGATTGGATTGAATACCAGATTGGATTGAATACCAGATCGGATTGAATACCAGATTGGATTGAATAACAGATTGGATTGAATAACAGATTGGATCGGATTGAATAGCAGATCGGATTGAATAGCAGATTGGATTGAATAGCAGATTGGATTGAATACCAGATTGGATTGGATTGAATACCAGATTGGATTGGATTGAATAGCAGATCGGATTGAATAGCAGATTGGATTGAATACCAGATTGGATTGAATACCAGATTGGATTGAATAGCAGATTGGATTGAATAGCAGATTGGATTGAATAGCAGATTGGAAAGAATACCAGATTGGATTGGATTGAATACCAGATTGGATTGGATTGAATACCAGATTGGATTTAATAGCAGATCGGATTGAATACCAGATTGGATTGAATAACAGATTAGATTGAATACCAGATTGGATTGAATACCAGATCGGATTGAATACCAGATTGGATTGAATAACAGATTGGATTGAATACCAGATTGGATTGAATACCAGATTGGATTGAATAGCAGATTGGATTGAATAGCAGATTGGATTGAATACCAGATTGGATTGGATTGAATACCAGATTGGATTGGATTGAATACCAGATTGGATTGAATAGCAGATCGGATTGAATACCAGATTGGGTTGAATAACAGATTAGATTGAATACCAGATTGGATTGAA
Source organism: Oncorhynchus keta (assembly GCF_023373465.1). Taxonomy (NCBI): domain Eukaryota; kingdom Metazoa; phylum Chordata; class Actinopteri; order Salmoniformes; family Salmonidae; genus Oncorhynchus; species Oncorhynchus keta. The sequence goes on from NW_026284028.1 coordinate 8,130, forward strand.
TACCAGATCGGATTGAATACCAGATTGGATTGAATAACAGATTGGTTTGAATACCAGATTGGATTGAATACCAGATTGGATTGAATACCAGATTGGATTGAATAGCAGATTGGATTGAATAGCAGATCGGATTGAATACCAGATTGGATTGAATAACAGATTAGATTGAATACCAGATTGGCTTGAATACCAGATCGGATTGAATACCAGATTGGATTGAATAACAGATTGGATTGAATACCAGATTGGATTGAATACCAGATTGGATTGAATAGCAGATTGGATTGAATAGCAGATTGGATTGAATAGCAGATTGGATTGAATAACAGATTGGATTGAATACCAGATTGGATTGAATACCAGATCGGATTGAATACCAGATCGGATTGAATACCAGATCGGATTGAATACCAGATCGGATTGAATACCAGATCGGATTGAATACCAGATTGGATTGAATAGCAGATAGGATTGAATACCAGATTGGATTGAATACCGGATTGGATTGAATACCAGATTGGATTGAATACCAGATTGGATTGGATTGAATACCAGATTGGATTGAATAGCAGATCGGATTGAATACCAGATTGGATTGAATAACAGATTAGATTGAATACCAGATTGGATTGAATACCAGATTGGTTTGAATACCAGATTGGATTGAATAACAGATTAGATTGAATAGCAGATTGGATTGAATACCAGATTGGATTGAATAGCAGATTGGATTGAATAGCAGATTGGATTGAATAGCAGATTGGATTGAATAGCAGATTGGATTGAATACCAGATTAGATTTAATAGCAGATTGGATTGAATAGCAGATTGGATTGAATAGCAGATTGGATTGAATAGCAGATTGGATTGAATACCAGATTGGATTGAATAGCAGATTGGATTGAATAGCAGATTGGATTGAATAGCAGATTGGATTGAATACCAGATTGGATTGAATAGCAGATTGGATTGAATAGCAGATTGGATTGAATACCAAATTGGATTGGATTGAATACCAGATTGGATTGGATTGAATAGCAGATCGGATTGAATACCAGATTGGATTGAATACCAGATTGGATTGAATACCAGATTGGATTGAATAGCAGATTGGATTGAATAGCAGATTGGATTGAATAGCAGATTGGATTGAATAGCAGATTGGATTGAATAACAGATTGGATTGAATAGCAGATTGGATTGAATACCAGATTGGATTGAATACCAGATTGGATTGGATTGAATACCAGATTGGATTGAATAACAGATTAGATTGAATACCAGATTGGATTGAATACCAGATTGGATTGAATACCAGATTGGATTGAATACCAGATTGGATTGAATAGCAGATTGGATTGAATAGCAGATTGGATTGAATACCAGATTGGATTGAATAACAGATTGGATTGAATACCAGATTGGATTGGATTGAATACCAGATTGGATTGAATAGCAGATTGGATTGAATAGCAGATTGGATTGAATACCAGATTGGATTGGATTGAATACCAGATTGGATTGGATTGAATAGCAGATCGGATTGAATACCAGATTGGATTGAATACCAGATTGGATTGAATAGCAGATTGGATTGAATAGCAGATTGAATTGAATAGCAGATTGGATTGAATAGCAGATTGGATTGAATAGCAGATTGGATTGAATACCAGATTGGATTGGATTGAATACCAGATTGGATTGGATTGAATACCAGATTGGATTGAATAGCAGATCGGATTGAATAGCAGATTGGATTGAATAGCAGATCGGATTGAATACCAGATTGGATTGAATACCAGATTGGATTGAATACCAGATTGGATTGAATAACAGATTAGATTGAATACCAGATTGGATTGAATAACAGATTAGATTGAATACCAGATTGGATTGAATACCAGATCGGATTGAATACCAGATTGGATTGAATAACAGATTGGATTGAATACCAGATTGGATTGAATACCAGATTAGATTGAATACCAGATTGGATTGAATACCAGATCGGATTGAATAACAGATTAGATTGAATAACAGATTGGATTGAATACCAGATTGGATTGAATACCAGATTGGATTGAATACCAGATTGGATTGAATACCAGATTGGATTGAATAGCAGATTGGATTGAATAGCAGATCGGATTGAATACCAGATTGGATTGAATAACAGATCGGATTGAATAGCAGATTGGATTGAATAGCAGATTGGATTGAATACCAGATCGGATTGAATAGTAGATTGGATTGAATACCAGATTGGATTGAATAGCAGATTGGATTGAATAGCAGATCGGATTGAATAACAGATTGGATTGAATACCAGATCGGATTGAATAACAGATTAGATTGAATACCAGATTGGATTGAATAACAGATTAGATTGAATACCAGATTGGATTGAATAACAGATTAGATTGAATACCAGATTGGATTGAATAACAGATTGGATTGAATACCATATCGGATTGAATACCAGATTGGATTGAATAACAGATTAGATTGAATACCAGATTAGATTGAATACCAGATTGGATTGAATAACAGATTAGATTGAATACCAGATTGGATTGAATAGCAGTACAATACGTACAACGTCGTTTCAAATGAGGCTCCTGTTAAAGGTGTGTGCAACATGGTAAAGTAATAAAATACTTTAACTTCACCAAACTTTATTGTTCCCACAGGAGCTTCATTTGTTCATTTGAAATGACATTGTACCATAGGGGAGTAGTGACACCTCGTTTTGGTCATGCTGTTAACAAGTCCCCTCTGATCAACACACACACACTTCCCTCTGATCATCACACACACGCTCTCCCCTCTGATCATTGTCTTTCTTACTGCTCCTCGAGGAGACAACATTCTAATTGCTGTCCACTCCCCTGTTCATTCATTAGTGCACTAGGTAAGTCGTTCCCTCTGTAGGTTCCCTCCCTGGAGTTAGAGAGCACACAGCATCTCCTCTCCTCACTTCACAGTGGAAACCATGGAAATATGACTAAATGATAGACTCCAATAGATAGAGGTCTACACTGTGGATACTGAAGACGGTTCTCCTCCCCTCTCCTCCTCTCCCCCTCCTCCCCTCCCCCCTCCTCCTCCTCCTCTCCTGTTCTCCCCTCCCCCACCCCTCCTAATCCTCCCCTGTTCACACCTCCTCTCCCCCTCCTCCCCTCTCCTCCTCTCCCCCTCCTCCCGTCCTCCTCCTCCTCCTGCCATCTCATCCTCTCCTGTTCTCTCCTCCCCTCCCCCCTCCTCATCCTCCCCATCCTCCCCTGTCCTCTCCTCATCCTCCCCTGTCCTCTCCTCATCCTCCCGTCCTCTCCTCCTCCTGCCCTCTCCTCCCCTAACCTCTCCTCCTCCCCTATCCTGTCCTCTCCTCTCCTCCCCTCCCCTCCCCTCCTCCTCCCCTGTCCTCTCCTCCTCTTGCCCTCTCCTCCCCTCCTCCCCTATCCTGTCCTCTCCTCTCCTCCCCTCCTCCTCCTCCCTTGTCCGCTCCACTTCCTCCCCTGTTCTGACCTCTCCTCCCCTAACCTCTCCTCCTCCCCTGTCCTCTTCTCCTCCTCCCTTGTCCTCTCCTCCTCCTCCCCTGTCCGCTCCTCTTCCTCCCCTGTCCTCTCCTCCTCCACCCCTGTCCTCTCCTCCTCTCCTCTTCCCCTGTCCTCTCCTCCTCCTTCCCTGTCCTCTCCTCCTCCTCCCCTGTCCTTTCCTCCTCCCCTGTCCTCTCCTTCTCCTTCCCTGTCCTCTCCTCCTCCTCCCCTGTCCTCTCCTCCTCCTCCCCTGTCCGCTCCTCCTCCTCCCCTGTCCGCTCCTCCTCCTCCCCTGTCCGCTCCTCCTCCTCCCCTGTCCGCTCCTCCTCCTTCCCTGTCCTCCCCTCCTCCTCCTCTACTGTCCTCTCCTCCCCTCCCCTCCTCCTCCCCTGTCCTTTCCTCCTCCTCCCCTGTCCTCTCCTCCTCCTCCCCTGTCCTCTCCCTCCCCCTCCCCTGTCCTCTCCTCCTCCTTTGCTGTCCTCTCCTCCTCCTCCTTCCCTGTCCACTCCTCCTCCTCCCCTGTCCTCTCCTCCTCCTCCCCTGTCATCTCCTCCTCCCCTGTCCTCTCCTTCTCCTTCCCTGTCCTCTCCTCCTCCTCCCCTGTCCTCTCCTCCTCCTCCCCTGTCCTCTCCCTCCTCCTCCCTGTCCGTTCCTCCTCCTCCCTGTCCGCTCCTCCTCCTCCCCTGTCCGCTCCTCCTCCTCCTTCCCTGTCCTCCCCTCTTCCTCCTTCACTGTCCTCTCCTCCCCTCACCTCCTCCTCCCCTGTCCTTTCCTCCTCCTCCCCTGTCCTCTCCTCCTCCTGCCCTGTCCTCTCCTCCACCTCCCCTGTCCTCTCCTCCTCCTTTGCTGTCCTCTCCTCCTCCTCCTTCCCTGTCCACTCCTCCTCCTCCTTCCCTGTCCACTCCTCCTCCACCCCTGTCCTCTCCTCCTCCTTCCCTGTCTTCTCCTCCTCCTCCCCTGTCCTTACCTTTCTTCTAGGAATATACTCCTAATGACAGGAGCAGGCCAGGGCTTGGGGTCTAAGGCGTCATAATGGGTTCTAAGGGGTCATAATGGGGTCATAATGGGTTCTAGGGGTCATAATGGGGTTAGAAAGTAATAACGTTATACTGTTACGTTGATGCTGTTGACCTGGATCACTGGTTGCTGCGGGAAAAGGAGGAGGTCAAAAGGGGGATGAGTGTAACGGATGTGAAACGGCTAGCTAGTTAGCGGTGGTGCGCGCTAGTCGCGTTTCAATCGGTGACGTCACTTGCTCTGAGACCTTGAAGTAGTGGTTCCCCTTGTTCTGCAAGGGCTGCGGCTTTGTGGAGCGATGGGTAACAATGCTTCGTGGGTGACTGTTGTCGATGTGTGCAGAGGGTCCTGGTTCGAGCCCGGGAAGGGGCGTGGGGGACGGTCTAAAGTTATACTGTTACATAGCATGCCTTTGCACATGGCAGCACAAATTAAAACGTCTCCCGCAACCCAACCCCTCTCCCTGGCCCTCGTCTCCCTGGTCCTCGTCTCCTGGCCCCTACGTCTCCCTGGCCCTACGCCTCCCTGGCCCCTACGCCTCCCTGGCCCTACGCCTCCCTGGCCCTACGTCTCCCTGGCCCTACGCCTCCCTGGCCCTACGTCTCCCTGGCCCTACGCCTCCCTGGCCCTACGTCTCCCTGGCCCTACGCCTCCCTGGCCCTACGTCTCCCTGGCCCTACGCCTCCCCTGGCCCCTACGCCTCCTGGCCCCTACGCCTCCCTGGCCCCTACGTCTCCCTGGCCCTACGCCTCCCTGGCCCTACGCCTCCCTGGCCCTACGTCTCCCTGGCCCTCGTCTCCCTGGCCCTCGTCTCCCTGGCCCCTACGCCTCCCTGGCCCTACGTCTCCCTGGCCCCTACGCCTCCCTGGCCCCACGCCTCCCTGGCCCTACGTCTCCCTGGCCCTACGTCTCCCTGGCCCTACGCCTCCCTGGCCCTACGCCTCCCTGGCCCTACGTCTCCCTGGCCCTACGTCTCCCTGGCCCTACGTCTCCCTGGCCCTACGTCTCCCTGGCCCTACGCCTCCCTGGCCCTACGTCTCCCTGGCCCTACGTCTCCCTGGCCTTACGTCTCCCTGGCTCTCTGCCCTAGTCTGTCCCACTAACTACACCCAGACATCGGCTCCTCCCTCTCCTCCCTCTCCTCCCCTCCTCCCTCTCCTCCCTCCCAGACAGAGAGTGAGTGAGATGCATGGGATAGCCATGCTAAACTAACATCAGCTCCTCCCTCTCCTCCCTCTCCTCCCTTTCCTCCCTTTCCTCCCTCTCCTCCCTCCCTGACAGAGAGTGAGTGAGATGCATGGGACAGCCATGCTAAACTAACATCGGCTCCTCCCTCTCCTCCCCTCCTCCCTCTCCTCCCTCCCAGACAGAGAGTGAGTGAGATGCATGGGACAGCCATGCTAAACTAACATCAGCTCCTCCCTCTCCTCCCTCTCCTCCCTTTCCTCCCTTTCCTCCCTCTCCTCCCTCCCTGACAGAGAGTGAGTGAGATGCATGGGATAGCCATGCTAAACTAACATCGGCTCCTCCCTCTCCTCCCTCTCCTCCCTCCCTGACAGAGAGTGAGTGAGATGCATGGGATAGCCATGCTAAACTAACATCGGCTCCTCCCTCTCCTCCCTCTCCTCCCTCCCTGACAGAGAGTGAGTGAGATGCATGGGATAGCCATGCTAAACTAACATTGGCTCCTACCTCTCCTCCCTCTCCTCCCTCTCCTCCTCCCTCTCCTCCCTCTCCTCCCTCCCTGACAGAGAGTGAGTGAGCTGCATGGGATAGCCATGCTAAACTAACATTGGCTCCTCCCTCTCCTCCCTCTCCTCCCTCCCTGACAGAGAGTGAGTGAGATGCATGGGACAGCCATACAAAACTAACATTGGCTCCTCCCTCTCCTCCCTCTCCTCCCTCTTCTCCCCTCCTCCCTCTCCTCCCTCTCCTCCCTCCCTGACAGAGAGTGAGTGAGATGCATGGGACAGCCATACTAAACTAACATCGGCTCCTCCCTCTCCTCCCTCTCCTCCCTCCCCTCCCTCCCTGACAGAGAGTGAGTGAGATGCATGGGATAGCCATACTAAACTAACATCGTCTCCTCCCTCTCCTCCCTCTCCTCCCTCCCTGACAGAGAGTGAGTGAGTTGCATGGGACAGCCATACTAAACTAACATCGTCTCCTCCCTCTCCTCCCTCCCCTCCCTCTCCTCCCTCTCCTCCCCTCCTCCCTCTCCTCCCTCTCCTCCCTCCCTGACAGAGAGTGAGTGAGATGCATGGGACAGCCATACTAAACTAACATCGTCTCCTCCCTCTCCTCCCTCCCCTCCCTCTCCTCCCTCTCCTCCCCTCCTCCCTCTCCTCCCTCCCTGACAGAGAGTGAGTGAGATGCATGGGACAGCCATACTAAACTAACATCGGCTCCTCCCTCTCCTCCCTCCCCTCCCTCCCTGACAGAGAGTGAGTGAGATGCATGGGACAGCCATACTAAACTAACATCGGCTCCTCCCTCTCCTCCCTCCCCTCCCTCCCTGACAGAGAGTGAGTGAGATGCATGGGACAGCCATGCTAAACTAACATTGGCTCCTCCCTCTCCTCCCTCTCCTCCCCCTCCTCCCTCTCCTCCCTCCCTGACAGAGAGTGAGTGAGATGCATGGGACAGCCATACTAAACTAACATCGTCTCCTTCCTGAACCCTGAGTCAATGTACCTTTTAAAGGCAATCTTCCCGGATTGTGGAGACCGTACTCATGGTAAATGCAGCATATTTCAACTCAATCAGAAATGTAAGTTGGGATGGAATCCCGGCCTAGAATAAGATAGATTGGTTAGCCACGGAACCACAGAGCGCTAACCCTGTTAGGAACTGGCATTTCGCTACACCCGCAATAACAATAACACATAAAACGTGACGAGATTTCATTTGGTGGGAGGACATTGGAAGTGACTACATAATATAGCTCACTGAAGCTCCATGTGAACCAACCTCCAATGTTAGGATCATGTGGAGGTTTTCCTATTAGCCATGCCGTAAACATTCTGGTCCTGTACTTTTAAATGAATGACGCGTGAAACATTTACAACTGTATTTCTGTCAATTTAAGGGTTCGTTTCGTGATCCATAGCAAAGGGCTTGTGAAGTGGCTACGGTGTGTTGCCATAGCAACAGTATAGAGGTAGGTAAACATTAGCTACTTCTGCCCATTCAACCTTCCCAGCCTCAGAGAGAGAGAGAGAGAGAGATGTGTATGTGTAATGTTTACTGTTCATTTTTTTGTTGTTTTTCACCTTATATATTCACTTTGTATGTTGTCTACCTCACTTGCTTTGGCAATGTTAACACATGTTTCCCATGCCAATAAAGCCCTTGAATTGAATTGAATTGAATTGAGAGAGAGAGAGAGAGAGAGACAGACAGACAGACAGACAGACAGACAGACAGACAGACAGACAGACAGACAGACAGACAGACAGACAGACAGACAGACAGACAGACTCAGTCAGTCAGTCAGTCAGTCAGACAGACAGACAGACAGACAGACAGACAGACAGACAGACAGACAGACAGACAGAGAGAGAGAGAGAGAGAGAGAGAGAGAGAGAGAGAGAGAGTCAGTCAGTCAGTCAGTCAGTCAGTCAGTCAGTCTGTCTGACAGACAGACAGACAGACAGACAGACAGACAGACAGACAGACAGACAGACAGTCTAATCGTTAAGGAGAGGAGAGTAACTTCTATCTAATCGTTAAGGAGAAGACAATAACTTCTATCTAATCGTTAAGAAGAGAGTAACTTCTACCTAATCGTTAAGGAGAGTAACTTCTATCTAATCGTTAAGGAGAGTAACTTCTATCTAATCGTTAAGGAGAAGACAATAACTTCTATCTAATCGTTAAGAAGAGAGTAACTTCTACCTAATCGTTAAGGAGAGTAACTTCTATCTAATCGTTAAGGAGAAGACAATAACTTCTATCTAATCTTTAAGAAGAGAGTAACTTCTACCTAATCGTTAAGGAGAGTAACTTCTATCTAATCGTTAAGGAGAGTACCTTCTATCTAATCGTTAAGGAGAGTAACTTCTATCTAATCGTTAAGGAGAAGAGAGTAACTTCTATCTAAACGTTAAGGAGAAGAGAGTAACTTCTATCTAAACGTTAAGGAGAGTAACTTCTATCTAATCGTTAAGGAGAGTAACTTCTATCTAATCGTTAAGGAGAAGAGAGTAACTTCTACCTAAACGTTAAGGAGAGTAACTTCTATCTAATCGTTAAGGAGAGGAGAGTAACTTCTACCTAATCGTTAAGGAGAGTAACTTCTATCTAATCGTTAAGGAGAGGAGAGTAACTTCTATCTAATCGTTAAGGAGAGTAACTTCTATCTAATCGTTAAGGAGAAGAGAGTAACTTCTACCTAATCGTTAAGGAGAAGAGAGTAACTTCTACCTAATTGTTAAGGAGAGTAACTTCTATCTAATCGTTAAGGAGAGGAGAGTAACTTCTATCTAATCGTTAAGAAGAGAGTAACTTCTATCTAATCGTTAAGGAGAGTAACTTCTACCTAATCGTTTCTATCTAACTCCACTGGTAGACGTGGACATATTTGGATGTATGTTTGTGGTATTGTTTCGTTTGATTTAGTTTTTCGGGGGTGTCTGATTTAGTTTTTCGTCTAGCTTCTAGCTAGAACTTCTAGCTAATCGTTAAGAAGAGAGTAACTTCTACCTAATCGTTAAGGAGAGGAGAGTAACTTCTATCTAATCATTAAGAAGAGAGTAACTTCTATCTTAATCGTTAAGGAGAGTAACTTCTATCTAATCGTTAAGGAGAAGAGAGTAACTTCTATCTAATCGTTAAGGAGAAGAGAGTAACTTCTATCTAATCGTTAAGGAGAGTAACTTCTATCTAATCGTTAAGAAGAGAGTAACTTCTATCTAATCGTTAAGGAGAGGAGAGTAACTTCTATCTAATCGTTAAGAAGAGAGTAACTTCTACCTAATCGTTAAGGAGAGGAGAGTAACTTCTATCTAATCGTTAAGGAGAGTAACTTCTATCTAATCGTTAAGAAGAGAGTAATTTCTATCTAATCGTTAAGGAGAGGAGAGTAACTTCTATCTTAATCGTTAAGGAGAGTAAATTCTATCTAATCGTTAAGGAGAAGAGAGTAACTTCTATCTAATCGTTAAGGAGAGTAACTTCTATCTAATCGTTAAGGAGAGTAACTTCTACCTAATCGTTAAGGAGAAGAGAGTAACTTCTATCTAATCGTTAGGAGAGTAACTTCTATCTAATCGTTAAGGAGAGTAACTTCTATCTAATCGTTAAGGAGAAGAGAGTAACTTCTATCTTAATCGTTAGAGAGAGTAACTTCTATCTAATCGTTAAGGAGAAGAGAGTAACTTCTATCTAATCGTTAAGGAGAAGAGAGTAACTTCTACCTAATCGTTAAGGAGAAGAGAGTAACTTCTACCTAATCGTTAAGGAGAAGAGAGTAACTTCTACCTAATCGTTAAGTAGAAGAGAGTAACTTCTACCTAATCGTTAAGGAGAAGAGAGTAACTTCTACCTAATCGTTAAGGAGAGTAACTTCTATCTAATCGTTAAGGAGAGTAACTTCTACCTAATCGTTAAGGAGAGTAACTTCTATCTAATCGTTAAGGAGAGGAGAGTAACTTCTATCTAATCGTTAAGGAGAGTAACTTCTATCTAATCGTTAAGGAGAGTAACTTCTATCTAATCGTTAAGAAGAGAGTAACTTCTATCTAATCGTTAAGGAGAGTAACTTCTATCTAATCATTAAGGAGAAGAGAGTAACTTCTATCTAATCGTTAAGAAGAGAGTAACTTATATCTAATCGTTAGGAGGTAACTCTATCTAATCGTTAGTTTTCTACCTAATCGTTAGAAGAGAGTAACTTCTACCTAATCGTTAAAGGAGAGGAGAGTAACTTCTACCTAATCGTTAAGGAGAAGAGAGTAACTTCTACCTAATCGTTAAGGTAACTTCTACCTAATCGAGGAGAGTAACTTCTATCTAATCGTTAAGTAACTTCTACCTAATCGTTAAGGAGAAGAGAGTAACTTCTACCTAATTGTTAAGGAGAGTAACTTCTATCTAATCGTTAAGGAGAGAGAGTAACTTCTATCTAATCGTTAAGAAGAGAGTAACTTCTATCTAATCGTTAAGAAGAGAGTAACTTCTATCTAATCGTTAAGGAGAGTAACTTCTACCTAATCGTTTCTATCTAACTCCACTGGTAGACGTGGACATATTTGGATGTATGTTTGTGGTATTGTTTCGTTTGATTTAGTTTTCGGGGGGTGTCTGATTTAGTTTTCGTCTAGCTTCTAGCTAGAACTTCTAGCTAATCGTTAAGAAGAGAGTAACTTCTACCTAATCGTTAAGAGAGAGAGAGTAACTTCTATCTAATCATTAAGAAGAGAGTAACTTCTATCTTAATCGTTAAGGAGAGTAACTTCTATCTAATCGTTAAGGAGAAGAGAGTAACTTCTATCTAATCGTTAAGGAGAAGAGAGTAACTTCTATCTAATCGTTAAGGAGAGTAACTTCTATCTAATCGTTAAGAAGAGAGTAACTTCTATCTAATCGTTAAGAGAGAGAGTAACTTCTATCTAATCGTTAAGAAGAGAGTAATCTACCTAATCGTTAAGGAGAAGAGAGAGTAACTTCTATCTAATCGTTAAGGAGAAGAGTAACTTCTATCTAATCGTTAAGGAGAGTAACTTCTATCTAATCGTTGAGAAGAGAGTAACTTCTATCTAATCGTTAAAGGAGAGTAACTTCTATCTTAATCGTTAAGGAGAGTAACTTCTATCTAATCGTTAAGGAGAAGAGAGTAACTTCTATCTAATCGTTAAGGAGAAACTTCTATCTAATCGTTAGGGGAGTAACTTCTACCTAATCGTTAAGGAGAAGAGAGTAACTTCTATCTAATCGTTAAGGAGAGTAACTTCTATCTAATCGTTAAGGAGAGTAACTTCTATCTAATCGTTAAGGAGAGTAACTTCTATCTTAATAGTTAAGGAGAGTAACTTCTATCTAATCGTTAAGGAGAGAGTAACTTCTATCTAATCGTTAAGGAGAAGAGAGTAACTTCTACCTAATCGTTAAGAGAAGAGAGTAACTTCTACCTAATCGTTAAGGAGAAGAGAGTAACTACCTAATCGTTAAGTAGAAGAGAGTAACTTCTACCTAATCGTTAAGGAGAAGAGAGTAACTTCTACCTAATCGTTAGAGGAGAGTAACTTCATCTAATCGTTAAGGAGAGTAACTTCTACCTAATCGTTAAGGAGAGTAACTTCTATCTAATCGTTAAGGAGAGGGAGAGTAACTTCTATCTAACCGTTAAGGAGAGTAACTTCTATCTAATCGTTAAGGAGAGTAACTTCTATCTGTCGTTAAGAGAAGAGAGTACTTCTATCTAATCGTTGAAGTAACTTCTATCTAATCGTTAAGAAGAGAGTAACTACCTAATCGTTAAGAAGAGAGTAACTTCTGCCTAATGTCGTTAAGGAGACGAGTAACTTCTACCTAATCGTTAAGGAGAAGAGAGTAACTTCTACCTAATCGTTAAGAGAAGAGAGTAACTTCTACCTAATCGTTAAGGAGAGTAACTTCTATCTAATCGTTAAGGAGAGGAGAGTAACTTCTATCTAATCGTTAAGAAGAGAGTAACTCTATCTAATGGTTAAGGACACTTACAAGGGATGAAACGTGATAAAGCTTATTTCCGTTTCACAGGGCAAATCTGCTGAAACAGCATTGCCTGGTCAACAGATGGCCTGACTTGGACTCCAGCATGAGATTTTTTTTTGTTATACTCCACCCCCTCTCTTTTCTCTCCCATCTCCATCTCTCTCTCTCCCTCCTCTAATAACTCACAGAGAATGAGGAAAGGGAAGTGGGTGACAAGTCATATACGGAGAGAGACACAGAGATATACACTGAGTGTACAAAACATTAAGAACACCTGCTGTTTCCATGACATAGACTGACCAGTTGCATCCAGGTGAAAGCTACGATCCCTTATTAAATCCACTTCAACCGTGTAGATAAAGGGGAAGAGACAGATTAAAGAGGATTTTTTTTAGCCTTGAGACAATTGAGACGTGGATTGTGTAAATATGCCATTCAGAGGGGTGAACGGGCAAGACCAAATATTGAAGAGCCTGTAAACAGGGTATGGTAGTAGGTGCCAGGCGCACCGGTTTGTGTCAAGAACTGCAACGCTGCTGGGTTTTTCACACTCAACAGTTTTCCTGTGTGTATCAAGAATGATTCACCACCCAAAGGACATCCAGACAACCTGACACAACTGTGGGAAGCATTGGAGTCAACATGGGCCAGCAGCCCTGTGGAACGCTTTCAATACCTTGTAGAGTCAACATGTGCCAGCAGCTCTGTGGAACGCTTTCAACACCTTGTAGAGTCAACATGGGCCAGCAGCCCTGTGGAATGCTTTCAATACCTTGTAGAGTCAACATGGGCCAGCAGCCCTGTGGAACGCTTTCAACACCTTGTGGAGTCAACATGGGCCAGCATCCCTGAGGAACGCTTTCAACACCTTGTGGAGTCAACATGGGCCAGCATCCCTGTGGAAGCGCTTTTTCAACACCTAGTAGAGTCAGCATGGGCCAGCAGCCTGTGGAACGCTTTCAACACCTAGTAGAGTCAACATGGGCCAGCATCCCTGTGAACGCTTTCCAACACCTTGTAGAGTCAACATGGGCCAGCATCCCTGTGGAAGCTTTCCAACACCTTGTAGAGTCCATGACCCTGACGAATTGAGGCAAAAAGGAGAGGGCTGCAACTCAATATTAGGAAGGTGTTCCTAGTGTTTGGTGTACTGAGTGTATATAGAGAGACAACAGAGAGAGAGTTTGGTAATGCCAGACACTTCCCACAAGTCATATTTCCTCATTTGAATTCCACTCAACTCTGTGTATCTTCCTCACCATGGGAGTTGATTCAACTGAATTCCACTCAACTCTGTGGTCCTTCTGTAGCTCAGTTGGTAGAGCATGGCGCTTGTAACGCCAGGGTAGTGGGTTCGAATCCCGGGATCACCCATACGTAGAATGTATGCACACATGACTGTAAGTCGCTTTGGTTAAAGAAGATTGTGCTAAATGGCATATATAATATAAGCAATCTTCCTCACCATGGGAGTTGATTCAACTGAATTCCACTCTGTGTCTGGAGTCATCATTGCCTGATTCTCATAATATTTCGGACATAGTGTATGATAACGGATACTTTCTGGTCTGGTTCCCGAACACTTTGGATATTTCCCAGGGTGACTGTTATCCATCTTACATACAGAATGTCATTTCACTGACATGAAACAGGACATGGGAGATGAAATGAACCATAGAACCCACAGCCCATGAAATGAGTTATGTCTTCTTCCTCATGACACCTATTCCTACTCTTAGTTGCACTCACTGTAGATCAAGTAGCCTTATAGAACCTTATCTCTATATAGTGCACTACTTTTGACTGGAGCACTCATAGAACCCTATTCCTATATAGTGCACTACTTTGAGACCAGAGGCCTTATGGAACCCTATTACACCTATAGTGCAATTACTGTAGAACCAGAGCTCCTATAGAGACCCTAATTCCCTATGTGGTGCACTCACTGTGGGCCAGAGCCGCCCTTGAGAACCCTATTCCTGCTCTATGGTGCACTACTTTGCAGACCAGAGCCTTACCAGAACCCTATTCTCTTCAATTTTCTTTCTGGACCAGGCCTTATGAACCTCTTTCCTGGTACCTCTTTGGAACCAAGTTTCTTAGAAGAAACCATGTTCTTATACTGGTGCACCTGTGAGACCAGGCCCTATAAGACCTATTCCCCATCATAGTGCCGCTGGAAGCAGAGGTAATACATGG
>NW_026284029.1:0-1497 GCF_023373465.1 Oncorhynchus keta
GCTGTTGGCCGAGGTTGGAGTAGCCAGGCGGAAGGCATGGCCAGCCGTTGAAGTGCTTGTGAAGTTTCGATAATCATGGATTTATCGGTGGAGACCGTGTTTCTAGCCTCAGTGCAGTGGGCAGCTGGGAGGAGGTGCTCTTGTTCTCCATGGACTTCACAGTGTCCCAGAACTTTTTGGAGTTGGAGCTACAGGATGCAAACTTCTGCCTGAAGAAGCTGGCCTTAGCTTTCCTGACTGACTGCGTGTATTGGTTCCTGACTTCCCTGAACAGTTGCATATCACGGGGCTATTCGATGCTATTGCAGTCCGCCACAGGATGTTTTTGTGCTGGTCGAGGGCAGTCAGGTCTGGAGTGAACCAAGGGCTGTATCTGTTCTTGGTTCTGCATTTTTTGAACGGAGCATGCTTATCCAAAATGGTGAGGAAGTTACTTTTAAAGAATGACCAGGCATCCTCAACTGACGGGATGAGGTCAATGTCCTTCCAGGATACACGGGCCAGGTCGATTAGAAAGGCCTGCTCACAGAAGTGTTTTAGGAGCGCTTTGACAGTGATGAGGGGTGGTCGTTGATCATGTCTGGCGGATACAGGCGATGAGGCAGTGATCGCTGAGATCCTGGTTGAAGACAGCGGAGGTATATTTGGAGGGCCAGTTGGTCAGGATGACGTCTATGAGGGTGCCCTTGTTTACAGAGTTAGGTTGTACCTGGTGGGTCTCTGATGATTTGCGTGAGATTGAGGGCATCTAGTTTAGATTGTAGGACTGTCAAGTGTTACATATCCCAGTTTAGGTCACCTAACAGAACAAACTCTCAGTTTAGATGGGGGCGATCACCCCACAACAGGTCCAGGCACAGCTGGGAGCTGACGGGGGTCGGCAGTAGGCGGCAACAGTGAGAGACTTGTTTCTGGAGAGTAATTTTCAAAATTAGTAGTTCAAACTGTTTGGGTATGGACCTGGAAAGTATGACATTACTTTGCAGGCTATCTCTGCTAGACTGCGACTCCGCCCCTTTGGCAGTTCTATCTGACGGAAGATGTTATAGTTGGGTATGGAAATCTCTGAATTTTTGGTGGCCTTCCTGAGCCAGGATTCAGACACGGCAAGGACATCAGGGTTAGCAGAGTGCTAAAGCAGTGAGTAAAACAACTTAGGAGGAGGCCCATGTTGACATGCATAAAACCAAGACTTTTCGATCACAGAAGTCAACAAATGAGGGTACCTGGGGCATGCAGGGCCTGGGCTTACCTCCACATCACCCGCGGAACAGAGAAGGAGAAAATGAGGGGTGGCTAAAGGCTATCAAAACTGGTCGCCTAGAGCGTTGGGGGCAGAGGATAAGAGGAGCAGGTTTCTGGGCATGGCAGAAACATATTCAGGCATAATGCAGACAGGGGTATGGTGGGGTGCGGGTACAGCGGAGGTAAGCCCAGGCACTGGGTGATGATGAGAGAGGTTTATCTCTGGACATGCTGGTTGTAATGGGTGAGGTC
>NW_026284030.1:0-30035 GCF_023373465.1 Oncorhynchus keta
TGTGAGTTCATAGGAGGAAGATCAGAATGCCTGAACCAACAGGTTGTGAGTTCATAGGAGGAAGATCAGAATGCCTGAACCAACAGGTTGTGAGTTCATAGGAGGAAGATCAGAATGCCTGAACCAACAGGTTGTGAGTTCATAGGAGGAAGATCAGAATGCCTGAACCAACAGGTTGTGAGTTCATAGGAGGAAGATCAGAATGCCTGAACCAACAGGTTGTGAGTTCATAGGAGGAAGATCAGAATGCCTGAACCAACAGGTTGTGAGTTCATAGGAGGAAGGAGCCTGAAGATCAGAATGCCTGAACCAACAGGTTGTGAGTTCATAGGAGGAAGATCAGAATGCCTGAACCAACAGGTTGTGAGTTCATAGGAGGAAGATCAGAATGCCTGAACCAACAGGTTGTGAGTTCATAGGAGGAAGATCAGAATGCCTGAACCAACAGGTTGTGAGTTCATAGGAGGAAGATCAGAATGCCTGAACCAACAGGTTGTGAGTTCATAGGAGGAAGATCAGAATGCCTGAACCAACAGGTTGTGAGTTCATAGGAGGAAGATCAGAATGCCTGAAGGTTGTGAGTTCATAGGAGGAAGATCAGAATGCCTGAACCAACAGGTTGTGAGTTCATAGGAGGAAGATCAGAATGCCTGAACCAACAGGTTGTGAGTTCATAGGAGGAAGATCAGAATGCCTGAACCAACAGGTTGTGAGTTCATAGGAGGAAGATCAGAATGCCTGAACCAACAGGTTGTGAGTTCATAGGAGGAAGATCAGAATGCCTGAACCAACAGGTTGTGAGTTCATAGGAGGAAAATCAGAATGTCTGAACCAACAGGTTGTGAGTTCAAATCCCAGGTGAGAACATGTTGAATAATAAATACATTCTGTCAACTTAAAATTATGCGTTTCCTCAATTTCTCTCATAGTTTCATTCAACTAGAAAGGATTATTTGTGCATCGTAACTTAAAAAGGGCTGTGGAACTATTTCCACTCGTACGGTGGTTAGAGCGCTGTATAAATGAACATTGTAATCATTTGGGAAAGGTTTTTAATTTTTATTTTACCTTTATTTAACTAGGCAAGTCAGTTAAGAAACAATTCTTATTTTCAACGACGGCCTAGGAACAGTGGGTTAACTGCCTGTTTAGGGGCAGAACGACAGATTTGTACCTTGTCAGCTCGGGGATTTGAACTTGCAACCTTCGCTCTAACCACTAGGCTACCCTGTCGCATTCAACTGAAATGTGTTTTCTGTATTTAACCAAACCACTCTGAATCAGACAGGGGGGTGCTTCCATAATCGACGTCCGGGGAACAGTTAACTGCCTTGCTCAGGGGCAGAACGACAGATTTTTGTACCTTGCCAGCTCAGGGATTATATCCAGCAACCTTTTGGTTACCGGGCCATCGCTCTAACCATCATGTTGGTAACTGTCCCAACACTCCAACCATCATGTTGGTAACTGTCCCATCGCTCTAACCATCATGTTGGTAACTGTCCCAACACTCCAACCATCATGTTGGTTACTGACCCATCGCTCTAACCATCATGTTGGTAACTGTCCCAACACTCCAACCATCATGTTGGTTACTGTCCCAACACTCCAACCATCATGTTGGTAACTGTCCCAACACTCTAACCATCATCCAACCATCATGGTTACTGACCCAACGCTCCAACCATCATGTTGATTACTGTCCCAACGCTAACCATCATGTTGGATACTGTCCCAACGATTACTCCAACCATCATGTTGGATTACTGTCCCAACGCTAACCATCATGTTGGTTACTGTCCCAACGCTCCAACCATCATGTTGGTTACTGTCCCAAACCATCATGTTGGTTACTGTCCCAACGCCAACCATCATGTTGGTTACTGTCCCAACCATCATGTTGGTTACTGTCCCAACGCTCCAACCATCATGTTGGTTACTGTCCCAACGCTCCAACCATCATGTTGGTTACTGTCCCAACGCTCCAACCATCATGTTGGTTACTGTCCCAACGCTCTAACCATAATGTTGATTACTGTCCCAACGCTCCAACCATCATGTTGGTTACTGGGCCAACGCTCTAACCATCATGTTGATTACTGTCCCAACGCTCTAACCATGATGTTGGTTACTGTCCCAACGCTCCAACCATCATGTTGGTTACTGTCCCAACGCTCTAACCATCATGTTGGTTACTGTCCCAACGCTCTAACCATCATGTTGGTAACTGTCCCAACGCTCCAACCATCACGTTGGTTACTGTCCCAACGCTCTAACCATCATGTTGGTTACTGTCCCAACGCTCCAACCATCATGTTGGTTACTGTCCCAATGCTCTAACCATCATGTTGGTTACTGTCCCAACTCTCTAACCATCATGTTGGTTACTGTCCCAACGCTCCAACCATCATGTTGGTTACTGTCCCAACGCTCTAACCATCATGTTGGTTACTGTCCCAACGCTCCAACCATCATGTTGGTTACTGTCCCAACGCTCTAACCATCATGTTGGTTACTGTCCCAACGCTCTAACCATCATGTTGGTTACTGTCCCAACGCTCTAACCATCATGTTGATTACTGTCCCAACGCTCCAACCATCATGTTGGTTACTGTCCCAACGCTCTAACCATCATGTTGGTTACTGTCCCAACGCTCCAACCATCATGTTGGTTACTGTCCCAACGCTCCAACCATCATGTTGGTTACTGTCCCAACGCTCCAACCATCATGTTGATTACTGTCCCAACGCTCCAACCATCATGTTGGTTACTGTCCCAACGCTCCAACCATCATGTTGATTACTGTCCCAACGCTCCAACCATCATGTTGGTTACTGTCCCAACGCTCCAACCATCATGTTGGTTACTGTCCCAACGCTCCAACCATCATGTTGATTACTGTCCCAACCATCATGTTGATTACTGTCCCAACACTCTAACCATCATGTTGATTACTGTCCCAACCATCATGTTGATTACTGTCCCAACGCTCTAACCATCATGTTGGTTACTGTCCCAACGCTCTAACCATCATGTTGGTTACTGTCCCAACGCTCCAACCATCATGTTGATTACTGTCCCAATCGTTACTCTAACCATCATGTTGGTTACTGTCCCAACGCTCCAACCATCATGTTGGTTACTGTCCCAACGCTCTAACCATCATGTTGGTTACTGTCCCAACCATCGCTGTCCAACCATCATGTTGGTTACTGTCCCAACCATCATGTTGGTTACTGTCCCAACGCTCCAACCATCATGTTGGTTACTGTCCCAACGCTCATCAACCATCATGTTGATTACTGTCCCAACGCTCTAACCATCATGTTGGTTACTGTCCCAACGCTCCAACCATCATGTTGGTTACTGTCCCAACGCTCTAACCATCATGTTGGTTACTGTCCCAACGCTCTAACCATCATGTTGGTTACTGTCCCAACGCTCCAACCATCATGTTGATTACTGTCCCAACGCTCTAACCATCATGTTGGTTACTGTCCCAACGCTCCAACCATCATGTTGATTACTGTCCCAACCATCATGTTGATTACTGTCCCAACCATCATGTTGGTTACTGTCCCAACCATCATGTTGATTACTGTCCCAACCATCATGTTGATTACTGTCCCAACCATCATGTTGATTACTGTCCCAACCATCATGTTGATTACTGTCCCAACCATCATGTTGATTACTGTCCCAACCATCATGTTGGTTACTGTCCCAGCGCTCTAACCATCATGTTGATTACTGTCCCAACCATCACGTTGGTTCCTGTCCCAACGCTCCAACCATCATGTTGGTTACTGTCCCAACGCTCCAACCATCATGTTGATTACTGTCCCAACGCTCCAACCATCATGTTGGTTACTGTCCCAACGCTCTAACCATCATGTTGATTACTGTCCCAACCATCACGTTGGTTACTGTCCCAACGCTCTAACCATCATGTTGATTACTGTCCCAACGCTCTAACCATCATGTTGATTACTGTCCCAACCATCATGTTGGTTACTGTCCCAACCATCATGTTGGTTACTGTCCCAACACTCTAACCATCATGTTGATTACTGTCCCAACCATCATGTTGGTTACTGTCCCAACCATCATGTTGGTTACTGTCCCAACCATCATGTTGGTTACTGTCCCAACGCTCTAACCATCATGTTGATTACTGTCCCAACCATCATGTTGGTTACTGTCCCAACGCTCTAACCATCATGTTGGTTACTGTCCCAACGCTCTAACCATCATGTTGGTTACTGTCCCAACGCTCTAACCATCATGTTGGTTACTGTCCCAACGCTCCAACCATCATGTTGATTACTGTCCCAACGCTCCAACCATGATGTTGGTTACTGTCCCAACGCTCTAACCATCATGTTGATTACTGTCCCAACGCTCTAACCATCATGTTGGTTACTGTCCCAACGCTCTAACCATAATGTTGGTTACTGTCCCAACGCTCTAACCATCATGTTGATTACTGTCCCAACGCTCTAACCATCATGTTGGTTACTGTCCCAACCATCATGTTGATTACTGTCCCACCGCTCTAACCATCATGTTGATTACTGTCCCACCGCTCTAACCATCATGTTGGTTACTGTCCCAACGCTCTAACCATCATGTTGGTTACTGTCCCAACGCTCTAACCATCATGTTGATTACTGTCCCAACGCTCCAACCATCATGTTGATTACTGTCCCAACGCTCTAACCATCATGTTGGTTACTGTCCCAACGCTCTAACCATCATATTGGTTACTGTCCCAACGCTCCAACCATCATGTTGGTTACTGTCCCAACTCTCTAACCATCATGTTGGTTACTGTCCCAACCATCATGTTGGTTACTGTCCCAACGCTCTAACCATCATATTGGTTACTGTCCCAACGCTCCAACCATCATGTTGGTTACTGTCCCAACGCTCCAACCATCATGTTGGTTACTGTCCCAACGCTCTAACCATCATATTGGTTACTGTCCCAACGCTCCAACCATCATGTTGGTTACTGTCCCAACGCTCTAACCATCATGTTGGTTACTGTCCCAACGCTCCAACCATCATGTTGGTTACTGTCCCAACGCTCTAACCATCATGTTGGTTACTGTCCCAACGCTCCAACCATCATGTTGATTACTGTCCCAACCATCATGTTGGTTACTGTCCCAACGCTCCAACCATCATGTTGGTTACTGTCCCAACGCTCCAACCATCATGTTGATTACTGTCCCAACGCTCTAACCATCATGTTGGTTACTGTCCCAACGCTCCAACCATCATGTTGATTACTGTCCCAACCATCATGTTGGTTACTGTCCCAACCCAACCATCATGTTGGTTACTGTCCCAACCCAACCATCATGTTGGTTACTGTCCCAACGCTCCAACCATCATGTTGGTTACTGTCCCAACGCCAACCATCATGTTGGTTACTGTCCCAACGCTCCAACCATCATGTTGGTTACTGTCCCAACCATCATGTTGGTTACTGTCCCAACCATCATGTTGGTTACTGTCCCAACCATCATGTTGGTTACTGTCCCAACCATCATGTTGGTTACTGTCCCAACGCTCTAACCATCATGTTGGTTACTGTCCCAACGCTCTAACCATCATGTTGGTTACTGTCCCAACGCTCCAACCATCATGTTGGTTACTGTCCCAACGCTCCAACCATCATGTTGGTTACTGTCCCAACCCAACCATCATGTTGATTACTGTCCCAACGCTCCAACCATCATGTTGGTTACTGTCCCAACGCTCCAACCATCATGTTGGTTACTGTCCCAACGCTCCAACCATCATGTTGATTACTGTCCCAACGCTCTAACCATCATGTTGGTTACTGTCCCAACGCTCCAACCATCATGTTGATTACTGTCCCAACCATCATGTTGATTACTGTCCCAACCATCATGTTGGTTACTGTCCCAACCATCATGTTGGTTACTGTCCCAACGCTCTAACCATCATGTTGGTTACTGTCCCAACCATCATGTTGGTTACTGTCCCAACGCTCCAACCATCATGTTGGTTACTGTCCCAACCATCATGTTGGTTACTGTCCCAACGCTCTAACCATCATATTGGTTACTGTCCCAACGCTCCAACCATCATGTTGGTTACTGTCCCAACGCTCCAACCATCATGTTGGTTACTGTCCCAACGCTCCAACCATCATGTTGGTTACTGTCCCAACTCTCTAACCATCATGTTGATTACTGTCCCAACGCTCCAACCATCATGTTGGTTACTGTCCCAACTCTCTAACCATCATGTTGATTACTGTCCCAACGCTCTAACCATAATGTTGATTACTGTCCCAACGCTCCAACCATCATGATGGTTACTGTCCCAACGCTCCAACCATCATGTTGGTTACTGTCCCAACCATCATGTTGGTTACTGTCCCAACGCTCCAACCATCATGTTGGTTACTGTCCCAACCATCATGTTGGTTACTGTCCCAACGCTCCAACCATCATGTTGATTACTGTCCCAACCATCATGTTGGATACTGTCCCAACGCTCCAACCATCATGTTGGTTACTGTCCCAACCATCATGTTGGTTACTGTCCCAACGCTCTAACCATCATGTTGATTACTGTCCCAACGCTCCAACCATCATGTTGGTTACTGTCCCAATGCTCTAACCATCATGTTGATTACTGTCCCAATGCTCCAACCATCATGTTGGTTACTGTCCCAACGCTCCAACCATCATGCTGGTTACTGTCCCAACCATCATGTTGGTTACTGTCCCAACCATCATGTTGGTTACTGTCCCAACGCTCCAACCATTTTTGCCCAAGTTTTCTCAAGTTGGAGTGAAGTTTGGGCCAGCGACAACTATGCAAGTCCAGGTAACACTTCGACTGAAAAGTTGAGTCAACTAAAACAAAACAGGCTGTGTAACCAGTTAGTTAATAAACAGGCTGTGTAACCAGTTAGTTAATAAACAGGCTCTGTAACCAGTTAACGAGATGAATAACGAGATGAAATAAGTATAAAATGACATAAAATAGATCAAAGCCATGTGTTTAATGCCCAGACTGCAGAGGGCTACAGAGGACTACAGAGGGCTACAGAGGACTACAGAGGGCTACAGAGGACTACAGAGGGCTACAGAGGGCTACAGAGGACTACAGAGGACTACAGAGGGCTACAGAGGGCTACAGAGGACTACAGAGGGCTACAGAGGGCTACAGAGGACTACAGAGGGCTACAGAGGACTACAGAGGGCTACAGAGGACTACAGAGGGCTACAGAGGACTACAGAGGGCTACAGAGGACTACAGAGGGCTACAGAGGACTACAGAGGACTACAGAGGGCTACAGAGGGCTACAGAGGGCTACAGAGGACTACAGAGGGCTACAGAGGGCTACAGGGGACTACAGAGGACTACAGAGGACTACAGAGGGCTACAGAGGACTACAGAGGGCTACAGAGGACTACAGGGGCTACAGAGGGACTACAGAGGACTACAGATACAGAGGACATAAACTACAGAGGGGGCTACAGAGGGCTACAGAGGACTACAGAGGGCTACAGAGGGCTACAGAGGACTACAGAGGGGACTACAGAGGGCTACAGAGGACTACAGAGGACTACAGGGCTACAGAGGGCTACAGAGGGCTAGGGCTACAGAGGGCTACAGAGGACTACAGAGGGCTACAGAGGACTACAGAGGGCTACAGAGGGCTACAGGGACTACAGAGGGCTACAGAGGGCTACAGAGGACTACAGAGGGACTACAGAGAGGACTACACACAGAGGACTACAGAGGGCTACAGGGCTACAGAGGGCTACAGAGGGCTACAGAGGGCTACAGAGGACTACAGAGGGCTACAGAGGGCTACAGAGCAGGGACTACAGAGGGCTACAGCAGGGGTCCGTTCTGCCCAGGCTACAGAGGGCTACAGAGGGCTACAGAGGGCACTAAGCCATGTGTTAAGGGCTACAGAGGGCTACAGCAGCAGTGGTCCGTTCTGCTCAGGTCTCCACTCAAAGCCATGTGTTAATGCCCAGGCTACAGAGGGCTACAGCAGCAGGGGTCCGTTCTGCTCAGGTCTCCACTCAAAGCCATGTGTTAATGCCCAGACTACAGAGGGCTACAGCAGCAGGGGGCCGTTCTGCTCAGGTCTCCACTCAAAGCCATGTGTTACGCCCAGACTACAGAGGACTACAGCAGCAGGGGGCCGTTCTGCTCAGGTCTCCACTCAAAGCCATGTGTTACGCCCAGACTACAGAGGACTACAGCAGCAGGGGGCCGTTCTGCTCAGGTCTCCACTCAAAGCCATGTGTTAATGCCGAGGCTACAGAGGACTACAGCAGCAGGGGTCCGTTCTGCTCAGGTCTCCACTCAAAGCCATGTGTTAATGCCGAGGCTACAGAGGACTACAGCAGCAGGGGTCCGTTCTGCTCAGGTCTCCACTCAAAGCCATGTGTTAATGCCCAGGCTACAGAGGGCTACAGCAGCAGGGGTCCGTTCTGCTCAGGTCTCCACTCAAAGCCATGTGTTTTGCCCAGGCTACAGAGGGCTACAGCAGCAGGGGTCCGTTCTGCTCAGGTCTCCACTCAAAGCCATGTGTTTTGCCCAGGCTACAGAGGGCTACAGCCGGGGCAGTTCTGCTCAGGTTTCCACTCAAGGCTCTGCAGGTTGCTGGGACGGAAGAGGGAAACATCATGCGTTTGTCTCCTCTAAACTAATCTAAACTAATCACAGAAACATTCCTGTTCTGCATGACCTGGTGGTAATCGTGTGGCTCTGAGGTGTTGTCCATGCTGACCACCGCATCACTAGACCACAGGCAATAGTAGACTACCGGCTGCTCTAATCGGTAGGGGCCTTAGCCAAGGGAAGATAACTGTAGGGAACCTAACCTCAGTGTATAGGACCTAGCTAGGGGAAGATAACTGTGGGGAACCTAACCTCAGTGTATAGGACCCAGCTAGGGAAGATAACTGTAGGGAACCTAACCTCAGTGTATAGGACCTAGCTAGGGGAAGATAACTGTAGGGAACCTAACCTCAGTGTATAGGACCTAGCTAGGGGAAGATAACTGTAGGGAACCTAACCTCAGTGTATAGGACCTAGCTAGGGGAAGATAACTGTAGGGAACCTAACCTCAGTGTATAGGACCTAGCTAGGGGATAACCTAACCTCAGTGTATAGGACTAGCTAGGGGAAGCTAGGGAACCTAACCTCAGTGTATAGGACCTAGCTAGGGGAACCTAACCTAACCTCAGTGTATAGGACCTAGCTAGGGAACCTAACCTCAGTGTATAGGACCTAGCTAGGGAACCTAACCTCAGTGTATAGGACCTAGCTAGGGGAAGATAACTCAGTGTATAGGTAGGGAACCTAACCTCAGTGTATAGGACCCAGCTAGGGAACCTAACCTCAGTGTATAGGACCTAGCTAGGGGAAGATAACTGTAGGGAACCTAACCTCAGTGTATAGGACCTAGCTAGGGGAAGATAACTGTAGGGAACCTAACCTCAGTGTATAGGACCTAGCTAGGGGAAGATAACTGTAGGGAACCTAACCTCAGTGTATAGGACCTAGCTAGGGGAACCTAACCTCAGTGTATAGGACCTAGCTAGGGGAACCTAACCTCAGTGTATAGGACCTAGCTAGGGGAACCTAACCTCAGTGTATAGGACCTAGCTAGGGGAACCTAACCTCAGTGTATAGGACCTAGCTAGGGGAACCTAACTAACCTCAGTGTATAGGACCTAGCTAGGGGAACCTAACCTCAGTGTATAGGACCTAGCTAGGGGAAGATAACTGTAGGGAACCTAACCTCAGTGTATAGAACCTAGCCAGGGGAACCTAACCTCAGTGTATAGGACCTAGCTAGGGGAACCTACCCTCAGTGTATAGGACCTAGCTAGGGGAACCTAACCTCAGTGTATATGACCTAGCTAGGGGAACCTAACCTCAGTGTATAGGACCTAGCTAGGGGAACCTAACCTCAGTGTATAGGACCTAGCTAGGGAACCTAACCTCAGTGTATAGGACCTAGCTAGGGAACCTCACCTCAGTGTATAGGACCTAGCTAGGGGAACCTAACTAACCTCAGTGTATAGGACCTAGCTAGGGGAACCTAACCTCAGTGTATAGGACCTAGCTAGGGGAAGATAACTGTAGGGAACCTAACCTCAGTGTATAGAACCTAGCCAGGGGAACCTAACCTCAGTGTATAGGACCTAGCTAGGGGAACCTACCCTCAGTGTATAGGACCTAGCTAGGGAACCTCACCTCAGTGTATAGGACCTAGCTAGGGGAACCTAACTAACCTCAGTGTATAGGACCTAGCTAGGGAACCTAACCTCAGTGTATAGGACCTAGCTAGGGAAGATAACTGTGTATAGGAGGGAACCTAACCTCAGTCAGTATAGAACCTAGCCAGGGAACCTAACCTCAGTGTATAGGACCTAGCTAGGGAACCTAACCTCAGTGTATAGGACCTAGCTAGGGGAACCTAACCTCAGTGTATATGACCTAGCTAGGGGAACCTAACCTCAGTGTATAGGACCTAGCTAGGGGAAGATAACTGTAGGGAACCTAACCTCAGTGTATAGGACCTAGCTAGGGGAACCTAACCTCAGTGTATAGGACCTAGCTAGGGGAAGATAACTGTAGGGAACCTAACCTCAGTGTATAGAACCTAGCCAGGGGAACCTAACCTCAGTGTATAGGACCTAGCTAGGGGAACCTAACCTCAGTGTATATGACCTAGCTAGGGGAACCTAACCTCAGTGTATAGGACCTAGCTAGGGGAAGATAACTGTAGGGAACCTAACCTCAGTGTATAGGACCTAGCTAGGGGAACCTAACCTCAGTGTATAGGACCTAGCTAGGGGAACCTAACCTCAGTGTATAGGACCTAGCTAGGGGAACCTAACCTCAGTGTATATGACCTAGCTAGGGGAACCTAACCTCAGTGTATAGGACCTAGCTAGGGGAAGATAACTGTCGGGAACCTAACCTCAGTGTATAAGGGATAGGGGGCGACCTAGTCAGTTGTACAACTGAATGCCTTCTACCGCATTTAACCCAACCAATCTGAATCAGAGAGGAGAGGGCCTAGCCAGGAGAAACACCATTTAACCCCTCTGAATCAGAGAGGAGAGGACCTAGCCAGGAGAAACACCATTTAACCCCTCTGAATCAGAGAGGAGAGGACCTAGCCAGGGGAAACACCATTTAACCCCTCTGAATCAGAGAGGAGAGGACCTAGCCAGGAGAAACACCATTTAACCCCTCTGAATCAGAGAGGAGAGGACCTAGCCAGGAGAAACACCATTTAACCCCTCTGAATCAGAGAGGAGAGGACCAAGCCAGGGGAAACACCATTTAACCCCTCTGAATCAGAGAGGAGAGGACCTAGCCAGGAGAAACACAATTTAACCCCTCTGAATCAGAGAGGAGAGGACCTAGCCAGGAGAAACACCATTTAACCCCTCTGAATCAGAGAGGAGAGGACCTAGCCAGGAGAAACACCATTTAACCCCTCTGAATCAGAGAGGAGAGGACCTAGCCAGGGAAACACCATTTAACCCCTCTGAATCAGAGAGGAGAGGACCTAGCCAGGGGAAACACCATTTAACCCCTCTGAATCAGAGAGGAGAGGACCAAGCCAGGAGAAACACCATTTAACCCCTCTGAATCAGAGAGGAGAGGACCTAGCCAGGGAAACACCATTTAACCCCTCTGAATCAGAGAGGAGAGGACCTAGCCAGGAGAAACACCATTTAACCCCTCTGAATCAGAGAGGAGAGGACCTAGCCAGGGAAACACCATTTAACCCCTCTGAATCAGAGAGGAGAGGACCTAGCCAGGGGAAACACCATTTAACCCCTCTGAATCAGAGAGGAGAGGACCTAGCCATGAACCATTTAACCCCTCTGAATCAGAGAGGAGAGGACCTAGCCAGGGGAAACACCATTTAACCCCTCTGAATCAGAGAGGAGAGGACCAAGCCAGGAGAAACACCATTTAACCCCTCTGAATCAGAGGAGAGGACCTAGCCAGGGAAACACCATTTAACCCCTCTGAATCAGAGAGGAGAGGACCTAGCCAGGAGAAACACCATTTAACCCCTCTGAATCAGAGAGGAGAGGACCTAGCCAGGAGAAACACCATTTAACCCCTCTGAATCAGAGAGGAGAGGACCTAGCCAGGGAAACACCATTTAACCCCTCTGAATCAGAGAGGAGAGGACCTAGCCAGGGGAAACACCATTTAACCCCTCTGAATCAGAGAGGAGAGGACCAAGCCAGGGAAACACCATTTAACCCTCTGAATCAGAGAGGAGAGGACCTAGCCAGGAGAAACACCATTTAACCCTCTGAATCAGAGAGGAGAGGACCTAGCCAGGGAAACACCATTTAACCCCTCTGAATCAGAGAGGAGAGGACCAAGCCAGGGAAACACCATTTAACCCCTCTGAATCAGAGAGGAGAGGACCTAGCCAGGAGAAACACCATTTAACCCCTCTGAATCAGAGAGGAGAGGACCTAGCCAGGGAAACACCATTTAACCCTCTGAATCAGAGAGGAGAGGACCTAGCCAGGAGAAACACCATTTAACCCCTCTGAATCAGAGAGGAGAGGACCTAGCCAGGGAAACACCATTTAACCCCTCTGAATCAGAGAGGAGAGGACCTAGCCAGGGAAACACCATTTAACCCCTCTGAATCAGAGAGGAGAGGACCTAGCCAGGGAAACACCATTTAACCCCTCTGAATCAGAGAGGAGAGGACCTAGCCAGGGGAAACACCATTTAACCCCTCTGAATCAGAGAGGAGAGGACCTAGCCAGGAGAAACACCATTTAACCCCTCTGAATCAGAGAGGAGAGGACCAAGCCAGGGAAACACCATTTAACCCCTCTGAATCAGAGAGGAGAGGACCAAGCCAGGGAAACACCATTTAACCCCTCTGAATCAGAGAGGAGAGGACCTAGCCAGGAGAAACACCATTTAACCCCTCTGAATCAGAGAGGAGAGGACCTAGCCAGGGGAAACACCATTTAACCCCTCTGAATCAGAGAGGAGAGGACCTAGCCAGGAGAAACACCATTTAACCCCTCTGAATCAGAGAGGAGAGGACCTAGCCAGGGGAAACACCATTTAACCCCTCTGAATCAGAGAGGAGAGGACCTAGCCAGGGGAAACACCATTTAACCCCTCTGAATCAGAGAGGAGAGGACCAAGCCAGGAGAAACACCATTTAACCCCTCTGAATCAGAGAGGAGAGGACCTAGCCAGGGGAAACACCATTTAACCCCTCTGAATCAGAGGAGAGGACCTAGCCAGGGAAACACCATTTAACCCCTCTGAATCAGAGAGGAGAGGACCTAGCCAGGGAAACACCATTTAACCCCTCTGAATCAGAGAGGAGAGGACCAAGCCAGGGGAAACACCATTTAACCCCTCTGAATCAGAGAGGAGAGGACCTAGCCAGGGGAAACACCATTTAACCCCTCTGAATCAGAGAGGAGAGGACCAAGCCAGGAGAAACACCATTTAACCCCTCTGAATCAGAGAGGAGAGGACCTAGCCAGGGGAAACACCATTTAACCCCTCTGAATCAGAGAGGTGAGGACCTAGCCTGGGTAAGGGTAAGCTCCCCACAGGAATCCAACCTGGAAAGTGTTTGACACACTAAGCCAAGCTAATTGCTGTTGACTCTAAAGGGTCACAGTTCACTTTATTGACTGGGAATCGTTCCATTTTGATGAACTTGAGAGTTTCGCTCTGTCAGGGGCGCCGTGTCACTGAAACATTGTAACACAATTGTATCGTAAAAGCGTTTGACCTTCAAGGGTCATACCTGTACTTGTTAGAGAGGTACTACCTGTTAGAGAGGTAGAGAGGTACTACCTGGAAGTCATCCTTACCACCAGGGGGCGGCCCAACACGAAGTCATCCTTACCACCAGGGGGCGGCCCAACACGAAGTCATCCTTACCACCAGGGGGCGGCCCAACACGAAGTCATCCTTACCACCAGGGGGCGGCCCAACACGAAGTCATCCTTACCACCTAGGGGCGGCCCAACACGAAGTCATCCTTACCACCTGGGGGCGGCCCAACACGAAGTGATCCTTACCACCAGGGGGCGGCCCAACACGAAGTCATCCTTACCACCAGGGGGGGGCGGCCCAACACGCCCAACAAGTCATCCTTACCACCAGGGGCGGCCCAACACGAAGTCATCCTTCACCACCACCAGGGGGCGGCTACCACCAGGGGGCGGCCCAACACGAAGTCATCCTCACCACCAGGGGCGGCCCAACACGAAGTCATACCACCTTACCACCTGGGGGCGGCTTACCACCCAACACGAAGTCATCCTTACCACCAGGGGCGGCCCACCAGGGGGCGGCCCAACACGGAAGTCATCCTTTACCAACACGAAGTCATCCTTACCAACAGGAAGTCATCCTTACCAACAGGAAGTCCAGGATTCAAGTGTGTCTGAAATGGCACCCTGTTCCCTATATAGCACACTACTTTTGACCTGAGTCCTATGAGTCCTGGTCCAAAGTAATGCACTATCCACTGAGTACAAAATTAGAAGCATCATCAGAACCATCTTCCTATGGTTCTGATGCTAGCCTTAAGGAGAGTGGACCTACTCTCTACTGGTTCTGATGCTAGCCTAGAGGAGAGTGGACCTACTCTCTACTGGTTCTGATGCTAGCCTTGAGGAGAGTGGACCTACTCTCTACTGGTTCAGATGCTAACCTTGAGGTGAGTGGACCTACTCTCTACTGGTTCTGATGCTAGTCTTGAGGATAGTGGACCGACTCTCTACTGGTTCTGATGCTAGCCTAGAGGAGAGTGGACCTACTCTCTACTGGTTCTGATGCTAGTCTTGAGGAGAGTGGACCTACTCTCTACTGGTTCTGATGCTAGCCTAGAGGAGAGTGGACCTACTCTCTACTGGTTCTGATGCTAGCCTTGAGGAGAGTGGACCTACTCTCTACTGGTTCTGATGCTAGCCTTAAGGAGAGTGGACCTACTCTCTACTGGTTCTGATGCTAGCCTTAAGAGAGTGGACCTACTCTCTACTGGTTCTGATGCTAGTCTTGAGGAGAGTGGACCTACTCTCTACTGGTTCTGATGCTAGTCTTGAGGAGAGTGGACCTACTCTCTACTGGTTCTGATGCTAGCCTAGAGGAGAGT
Source organism: Oncorhynchus keta (assembly GCF_023373465.1). Lineage (NCBI taxonomy): Eukaryota > Metazoa > Chordata > Actinopteri > Salmoniformes > Salmonidae > Oncorhynchus > Oncorhynchus keta. The sequence goes on from NW_026284030.1 coordinate 15,207, forward strand.
GGACCTACTCTCTACTGGTTCTGATGCTAGCCTTGAGGAGAGTGGACCTACTCTCTACTGGTTCTGATGCTAGCCTAGAGGAGAGTGGACCTACTCTCTACTGGTTCTGATGCTAGTCTTGAGGAGAGTGGACCTACTCTCTACTGGTTCTGATGCTAGTCTTGAGGAGAGTGGATAAGAGGTCATCCAATACCAACTCTGGAATAAGAGGTCATCCAAAACCAACTCTGGAATAAGAGGTCATCCAATACCAACTCTGGAATAAGAGGTCATCCAATACCAACTCTGGAATAAGAGGTCATCCAATAAGAAACTCTGGAATAAGAGGTCATCCAATACCAACTCTGGAAAAAGAGGTCATCCAATACCAACTCTGGAATAAGAGGTCATCCAATACCAACTCTGGAATAAGAGGTCATCCAGTACCAACCCTGGAATAAGAGGTCATCCTATACCAACTCTGGAATAAGAGGTCATCCAGTACCAACTCTGGAATAAGAGGTCATCCAATACCAACTCTGGAATAAGAGGTCATCCAATACCAACTCTGGAATAAGAGGTCATCCAGTACCAACTCTGGAATAAGAGAACATCCAGTACCAACTCTGGAATAAGAGGTCATCCAATACCAACTCTGGAATAAGAGGTCATCCAGTACCAACTCTGGAATAAGAGGTCATCCAATACCAACTCTGGAATAAGAGGTCATCCAGTACCAACTCTGGAATAAGAGGTCATCCAATACCAACTCTGGAATAAGAGGTCACCCAGTACCAACCCTGGAATAAGAGGTCATCCAATACCAACTCTGGAATAAGAAGCTGTACATCAGGGACTTATTGTACCTTCCTGGAATTACTTTCTATCTGTGATTGTAGATGTAACTATTGTCAATGTGCTCTCTCTCTCTCTCTCTCTCTCTCTGTCTCTCCCTCTCTCTCTCTCTCTCTCTCTCTCTCTCTCTCTCTCTCTCCCTGTCTCTCTCTCCCTGTCTCTCTGGGACGAAAGTCTCTCTCTCTCTCTCTCTCTCTCTCTCTCTCTCTCTCTCTCTCTCTCTCTCTCTCTCTCTCTCTCTCTCTCTCTCTCTCTCTCTCTGTCTCTCTCTCTCTCTCCCTCCCTGTCTCTCTCTCCCTGTCTCTCTGGGACAGGCTGGCCGGCCGGCGCGACAGCAGAGTGTACATGCAGTGACTGTATTGGCCAGGTGAGGGCAGTATTGCTTCAGCAGTGAAGCATCTTATAATACTGTAGTCAGCAGAATTGAGATTAACGGTTAACGCTGAATCAAAATGTGTTAAAATAGAAATTCAACATGTATATATTGTTAAGCTGTGTCTTTAAATATATCCTGTCTTGTAGGCCTAAAGGTTAATGAGATGCTTGTGAGATGTAATTAATGATTTCTTGCCATTTAATGGACTGAACTGTACAAAGGACTATGGCTACTCTGATTGACGCTCTATAAACAATTAGTTCCGTGTAGTCAAATCAAATCAAATGTATTTATATAGCCCTTCGTACATCAGCTGATATCTCAAAGTGCTGTACAGAAACCCAGCCTAAAACCCCCAAACAGCAAGCAATGCAGGTGTAGAAGCACAGTGTTTGAGTGTTGTTGTTGTTGTAAATGATTCTCGGCCATCCACAAATACGTTCATTCATTTTTACCAGCTAGCGGTCTGACTTGCTTTGTAGTCCAGATGAATTTCACCACCTTGAAAATTCCATTTTGAACAGAGCCTTTCCTCGTACAGCTGACATTCCAGAGGATTCTTTGTGTTCCGGAGTGTTCTGAACACCTCCCACTTTCTCACTTCTCTCTCTCTTCCTGTATCCTTTGGCAGGTCTCCTAGCAACGACAGATCTCGGATTGCCAGTGAGGGAAACACCTGCGCCTCATAGTAGCCTTTAATATAGGTCACTGCAGTGTGTTTTCTTTCATTCAGCACGCAGCCCAAATGGCATCCGATTCCCTTTATAGTGAACTCCTTTTGACCAGGGCCCATAGTGCACCATATACTGTATATATATATATATATATAAACACTAGAGACTGAATGGAGGAACGTGATCTAGCTTTGTCATCATAGTGAGTGACTAAGAGGTTTGACTGATGCTACACCCATAGTGGGAGTCTGAGATGTGAGACAGGAAGGAAGGAAGGGAGGGAGGGAGGGAGGGAGGGAGGAAGCTTGTAACGCCAGGGTAGTGGGTTCGATTCCCGGGACCACCCATACGTAGAATGTATGCACACATGACTGTAAGTCGCTTTGGATAAAAGCGTCTGCTAAATGGCATATATTATTATATTATTATTATTATTATTATTATTATTATTATTATTATATAGGAAGGAAGGAAGGAAGGAAGGAAGGAAGGGAGAAGGAAGGGAGGGATGGAGGAAGGAAGGAAGGAAGGAAGGGGAGGGAGGGAGGGAGGGAGGGAGGGAGGGAGGAGGAGGAAGGAAGGAAGGAAGGAAGGAAGGAAGGAAGGAAGGAAAGAAGGAAGGAAGGAAGGAAGGAAGGAAGGAAGGAAGGAAGGAAGGAAGTCTATCTGAATCTTGAGTCAGGGTGGGTGGGCGGGTGGGTCGGTGTCTGTCTGTCTGTCTGTCTGTCTGTCTGTCTGTCTGTCTGTCTGTCTGTCTGTCTGTCTGTCTGTCTGTCTGTCTGTCTGTCTGTCTGTCTGTCTGTCTGTCTGTCTGTCTGTCTGTCTGTCTGTCTGTCTGTCTGTCTGTCTGTCTGTCTGAAATCTGTCTGTCTGTGTGTGTGTGTGTGTGTGTGTGTGTGTGTGTGTGTGTGTCTGTGTGTGTGTGTGTGTGTGTGTGTGTGTGTGTGTGTGTGTGTGTGTGTGTGTGTGTGTGTGTGTGTGTGTGTGTGTGTGTGTGTGTGTGTGTGTGTGTGTGTGTGAGAACCTTGAGTCAGAGTTGAATCATTTTCACACAACTACAACTACAAGAAGAACTACATGAAAATGGAAGTTGTTTATAGTGGAACAGTGAGGCCATGGAATTGACTCTGCACATCTCTAACCCTTGCAGCAACACCTACAAGGATACCTTGAGAGATATTTATTAAGATGATCGAGTGTCTCTGGGACCACAGAAAGCTGCAGGCATTACTACAACTACAGCAATCACAACCTAGCTCACAGATACAGTTTAGCTGTCAACACAACAGATCACCTTTAAGGATTGGTCAGAGGAAACAACAACACAGTATACCACCTTTAAGGATTGGTCAGAGGAACGGAGAACACAGTATACCACCTTTAAGGATTGGTCAGAGGAATGAACAACACAGTATACCACCTTTAAGGATTGGTCAGAGGAAAGAACAACACAGTATACCACCTTTAAGGATTGGTCAGAGGAAAGGACAACACAGTATACCACCTTTAAGGCTTGGTCAGAGGACTGAAGAACACAGTATACCACCTTTAAGGCTTGGTCAGAGGACTGGAGAACACAGTATACCACCTTTAAGGATTGGTCAGAGGAATGGAGAACTTTAAGGACTGGAAATGGAACAACACAGTATACCACCTTTAAGGATTGGTCAGAGGACTGGAGAACGAACAACACAGTATACCACCTTTAAGGATTGGTCAGAGGAAAGAACAACACAGTATACCACCTTTAAGGATTGGTCAGAGGAAAGAACAACACAGTATACCACCTTTAAGGATTGGTCAGAGGAAAGAGAACACAGTATACCACCTTTAAGGATTGGTCAGAGGACTGGAGAACACAGTATACCACCTTTAAGGCTTGGTCAGAGGACTGAAGAACACAGTATACCACCTTTAAGGATTGGTCAGAGGAATGGAGAACGAACAACACAGTATACCACCTTTAAGGATTGGTCAGAGGAATGGAGAACGAACAACACAGTATACCACCTTTAAGGATTGGTCAGAGGAAAGAACAACACAGTATACCACCTTTAAGGATTGGTCAGAGGAAAGAACAACACAGTATACCACCTTTAAGGATTGGTCAGAGGGGACAACACAGTATACCACCTTTAAGGATTGGTCAGAGGAATGGAGAACAACACAGTATACCACCTTTAAGGATTGGTCAGAGGAAAGAACAACACAGTATACCACCTTTAAGGATTGGTCAGAGGAATGAACAACACAGTATACCACCTTTAAGGATTGGTCAGAGGAATGGAACAACACAGTATACCACCTTTAAGGATTGGTCAGAGGAATGAACAACACAGTATACCACCTTTAAGGATTGGTCAGAGGAATGGAGAACACAGTATACCACCTTTAAGGATTGGTCAGAGGAAAGAACAACACAGTATACCACCTTTAAGGATTGGTCAGAGGAATGAACAACACAGTATACCACCTTTAAGGATTGGTCAGAGGAATGAACAACACAGTATACCACCTTTAAGGATTGGTCAGAGGAATGAACAACACAGTATACCACCTTTAAGGATTGGTCAGAGGAATGGAGAACACAGTATACCACCTTTAAGGATTGGTCAGAGGAATGAACAACACAGTATACCACCTTTAAGGATTGGTCAGAGGAATGAACAACACAGTATACCACCTTTAAGGATTGGTCAGAGGAATGAACAACACAGTATACCACCTTTAAGGATTGGTCAGAGGAAAGAACAACACAGTATACCACCTTTAAGGATTGGTCAGAGGATGGAGAGAACGAACACAGTATACCACCTTTAAGGATTGGTCAGAGGAAAGAACAACACAGTATACCACCTTTAAGGATTGGTCAGAGGAAAGAACAACACAGTATACCACCTTTAAGGATTGGTCAGAGGAAAGAACAACACAGTATACCACCTTTAAGGATTGGTCAGAGGAAAGAACAACACAGTATACCACCTTTAAGGATTGGTCAGAGGAAAGAACAACACAGTATACCACCTTTAAGGATTGGTCAGAGGAAAGAACAACACAGTATACCACCTTTAAGGATTGGTCAGAGGAAAGAACAACACAGTATACCACCTTTAAGGATTGGTCAGAGGAAAGAACAACACAGTATACCACCTTTAAGGATTGGTCAGAGGAAAGAACAACACAGTATACCACCTTTAAGGATTGGTCAGAGGAAAGGACAACACAGTATACCACCTTTAAGGATTGGTCAGAGGAAAGGACAACACAGTATACCACCTTTAAGGATTGGTCAGAGGAAAGAACAACAACACAGTATACCACCTTTAAGGATTGGTCAGAGGAAGAGAACAACACAGTATACCACCTTTAAGGATTGGTCAGAGGAAAGAACAACACAGTATACCACCTTTAAGGATTGGTCAGAGGAAAGAACAACACAGTATACCACCTTTAAGGATTGGTCAGAGGAATGAACAACACAGTATACCACCTTTAAGGATTGGTCAGAGGAATGAAGAACACAGTATACCACCTTTAAGGATTGGTCAGAGGAATGAACAACACAGTATACCACCTTTAAGGATTGGTCAGAGGAATGAAGAACACAGTATACCACCTTTAAGGATTGGTCAGAGGAATGAAGAACACAGTATACCACCTTTAAGGATTGGTCAGAGGAAAGGAGAACACAGTATACCACCTTTAAGGATTGGTCAGAGGAAAGAACAACACAGTATACCACCTTTAAGGATTGGTCAGAGGAAAGAACAACACAGTATACCACCTTTAAGGATTGGTCAGAGGAATGAACAACACAGTATACCACCTTTAAGGATTGGTCAGAGGAATGAACAACACAGTATACCACCTTTAAGGATTGGTCAGAGGAAGAACAACACAGTATACCACCTTTAAGGATTGGTCAGAGGAAAGAACAACACAGTATACCACCTTTAAGGATTGGTCAGAGGAAAGAACAACACAGTATACCACCTTTAAGGATTGGTCAGAGGAAAGGACAACACAGTATACCACCTTTAAGGATTGGTCAGAGGAATGAACAACACAGTATACCACCTTTAAGGATTGGTCAGAGGAATGGAACAACACAGTATACCACCTTTAAGGATTGGTCAGAGGAATGAACAACACAGTATACCACCTTTAAGGATTGGTCAGAGGAAAGAACAACACAGTATACCACCTTTAAGGATTGGTCAGAGGAAAGAACAACACAAGAGGAATGGAGAACACAGTATACCACCTTTAAGGACTGGTCAGAGGAATGAACAACACAGTATACCACCTTTAAGGATTGGTCAGAGGAAGAACAACACAGTATACCACCTTTAAGGATTGGTCAGAGGAAAGAACAACACAGTATACCACCTTTAAGGATTGGTCAGAGGAATGAACAACACAGTATACCACCTTTAAGGATTGGTCAGAGGAATGAACAACACAGTATACCACCTTTAAGGATTGGTCAGAGGAATGAACAACACAGTATACCACCTTTAAGGATTGGTCAGAGGAACGAACAACACAGTATACCACCTTTAAGGATTGGTCAGAGGAATGAACAACACAGTATACCACCTTTAAGGATTGGTCAGAGGAAAGAACAACACAGTATACCACCTTTAAGGATTGGTCAGAGGAATGAAGAACACAGTATACCACCTTTAAGGATTGGTCAGAGGAATGAACAACACAGTATACCACCTTTAAGGATTGGTCAGAGGAAAGAACAACACAGTATACCACCTTTAAGGATTGGTCAGAGGAATGAACAACACAGTATACCACCTTTAAGGATTGGTCAGAGGAAAGAACAACACAGTATACCACCTTTAAGGATTGGTCAGAGGAAAGAACAACACAGTATACCACCTTTAAGGATTGGTCAGAGGAATGGACAACACAGTATACCACCTTTAAGGATTGGTCAGAGGAATGAACAACACAGTATACCACCTTTAAGGATTGGTCAGAGGAGAACAACACAGTATACCACCTTTAAGGATTGGTCAGAGGAACGAACAACACAGTATACCACCTTTAAGGATTGGTCAGAGGAATGGAGAACGAACAACACAGTATACCACCTTTAAGGACTGGTCAGAGGAAAGAACAACACAGTATACCACCTTTAAGGATTGGTCAGAGGAATGAAGAACACAGTATACCACCTTTAAGGATTGGTCAGAGGAATGAACAACACAGTATACCACCTTTAAGGATTGGTCAGAGGAATGGAGAACACAGTATACCACCTTTAAGGATTGGTCAGAGGAATGAACAACACAGTATACCACCTTTAAGGATTGGTCAGAGGAAAGAACAACACAGTATACCACCTTTAAGGATTGGTCAGAGGAATGAACAACACAGTATACCACCTTTAAGGATTGGTCAGAGGAATGAACAACACAGTATACCACCTTTAAGGATTGGTCAGAGGAACGAACAACACAGTATACCACCTTTAGGATTGGTCAGAGGAAAGAACAACACAGTATACCACCTTTAAGGATTGGTCAGAGGAATGAACAACACAGTATACCACCTTTAAGGATTGGTCAGAGGAAAGAAGAACACAGTATACCACCTTTAAGGATTGGTCAGAGAATGGAGAACACAACACAGTATACCACCTTTAAGGATTGGTCAGAGGAAAGAACAACACAGTATACCACCTTTAAGGATTGGTCAGAGGAAAAGAACACAGTATACCACCTTTAAGGATTGGTCAGAGGAAAGAACAGCACAGTATACCACCTTTAAGGATTGGTCAGAGGAAAGGACAACACAGTATACCACCTTTAAGGATTGGTCAGAGGAACAGTATACCAGAAGGATTGGTCAGAGAAAGAACAACACAGTATACCACCTTTAAGGATTGGTCAGAGGAAGACCTTTAAGGATTGGTCAGAAAAGAACAACACAGTATACCACCTTTAAGGATTGGTCAGAGAACGAACAACACAGTATACCACCTTTAAGGATTGGTCAGAGGAAAGAACAACACAGTATACCACCTTTAAGGATTGGTCAGAGGAAAGAACAACACAGTATACCACCTTTAAGGATTGGTCAGAGAGGAACAGTATACCACCTTTAAGGATTGGTCAGAGGAATGAACAACACAGTATACCACCTTTAAGGATTGGTCAGAGGAAAGGAGAACACAGTATACCACCTTTAAGGATTGGTCAGAGGAATGAACAACACAGTATACCACCTTTAAGGATTGGTCAGAAGAACAACACAGTATACCACCTTTAGGATTGGTCAGAGGAATGGAGAACACAGTATACCACCTTTTGGTCAGAGGAATGGAGAACGAACAACACAGTATACCACCTTTAAGGATTGGTCAGAGGAATGAACAACACAGTATACCACCTTTAAGGATTGGTTTAAGGATTGGTCAGAGGAAAGAACAACACAGTATACCACCTTTAAGGATTGGTCAGAGGAAAGAACAACACAGTATACCACCTTTAAGGATTGGTCAGAGGAAAGAACAACACAGTATACCACCTTTAAGGATTGGTCAGAGGAATGAGAGTGAACAACACAGTATACCACCTTTAAGGATTGGTCAGAGGAGGAGAACGAACAACACAGTATATACCACCTTTAAGGATTAGTCAGAGGAAGAACAACACAGTATACCACCTTTAAGGACTGGTCAGAGGAATGAACAACACAGTATACCACCTTTAAGAGATTGGGGTCAGAGGAACAACAACACAGTATACCACCTTTAAGATTAGTCAGAGGGAACGAGAGAACACAGTATACCACCTTTAAGGATTGGTCAGAGGAAAGAACAACACAGTAACCTTTAAGGATTGGTCAGAGGAAAGAACAACACAGTATACCACCTTTAAGGATTGGTCAGAGGAATGGACAACACAGTATACCACCTTCAGGACTGGTCAGAGGAATGAACAACACAGTATACCACATACTAAGGATTGGTCAGAGGACTGGACAACAACACAGTATACCACCTTTAAGGATTGGTTGGGGAACACAGTATCAGGATTGGTCAGGAAAGAACAACACAGTATACCACCTTTAAGGATTGGTCAGAGGAAAGAACAACACAGTATACCACCTTTAAGGATTGGTCAGAGGAATGGACAACACAGGATACCACCTTTAAGGATTGGTCAGAGGACTGGAGAACACAGTATACCACCTTTAAGGATTGGTCAGAGGAATGGAGAACACAGTATACCACCTTTAAGGATTGGTCAGAGGAAGTATACCACCTTTAAGGATTGGTCAGAGAACGAACAACACAGTATACCACCTTTAAGGATTGGTCAGAGGACTGGAGGCGAACAACACAGTATACCACCTTTAAGGATTGGTCAGAGGAAGAACAACACAGTATACCACCTTTAAGGACTGGTCAGAGGAAAGAACACACAGTATACCTTTAAGGATTGGTCAGAGGAATGAACAACACAGTATACCACCTTTAAGGATTGGTCAGAGGAGGAATGGAGAGGACGAACAACACAGTATACCACCTTTAAGGATTGGTCAGAGGAATGAACAACACAGTATACCACCTTTAAGGACTGGTCAGAGGAAATGGACAACACAGTATACCACCTTTAAGGATTGGTCAGAGGAATGGTCAGCGAACAACACAGTATACCACCTTTAAGGATTGGTCAGAGGAAGAACAACACAGTATACCACCTTTAAGGATTGGTCAGAGGAAAGAACAACACAGTATACCACCTTTAAGGATTGGTCAGAGGAAGAACAACACAGTATACCACCTTTAAGGATTGGTCAGAGGAATGGACAACACAGTATACCACCTTTAAGGATTGGTCAGAGGACTGGAGAACACAGTATACCACCTTTAAGGATTGGTCAGAAGGAATGAACAACACAGTATACCACCTTTAAGGATTGGTCAGAGGAATGGTCAGAGAACAACACAGTATACCACCTTTAAGGATTGGTCAGAGGAAAGAACAACACAGTATACCACCTTTAAGGATTGGTCAGAGGAAAGAACAACACAGTATACCACCTTTAAGGATTGGTCAGAGGAGGACTGGAACGAACAACACAGTATACCACCTTTAAGGATTGGTCAGAGGACTGGAGAACACAGAGGAGTTGGTCAGAGGAATGGAGAACAACACAGAATACCACCTTCAAGTTGGTCAGAGGAAAAGAACAACACAGTATACCACCTTTAAGTTGGTCAGAGGAAGAACAACACAGTATACCACCTTTAAGGATTGGTCAGAGGAATGGAGAAAAGTATAACACCTTTAAGGGATTGGTCAGAGGAACGAACACAAGTATACCACCTTAAGGATTGGTCAGAGGAAAGAACAACACAGTATACCACCTTTAAGGATTGGTCAGAGGAATGAACAACACAGTATACCACCTTTAAGGATTGGTCAGAGGAAAGAACAACACAGTATACCACCTTTAAGGATTGGTCAGAGGAAAGAACAACACAGTATACCACCTTTAAGGATTGGTCAGAGGAAAGGACAACACAGTATACCACCTTTAAGGATTGGTCAGAGGAAAGAACAACACAGTATACCACCTTTAAGGATTGGTCAGAGGAACGAACAACACAGTATACCACCTTTAAGGATTGGTCAGAGGAACGAACAACACAGTATACCACCTTTAAGGATTGGTCAGAGGAATGAACAACACAGTATACCACCTTTAAGGATTGGTCAGAGGAAAGGAACAACACAGTATACCACCTTTAAGGATTGGTCAGAGGAAAGAACAACACAGTATACCACCTTTAAGGATTGGTCAGAGGAATGGACAACACAGTATACCACCTTTAAGGATTGGTCAGAGGAATGAACAACACAGTATACCACCTTTAAGGATTGGTCAGAGGAATGGAGAACGAACAACACAGTATAACACCTTTAAGGATTGGTCAGAGGAATGGAGAACACAGTATACCACCTTTAAGGACTGGTCAGAGGAATGGAGAACGAACAACACAGTATAACACCTTTAAGGATTGGTCAGAGGAATGGAGAACACAGTATACCACCTTTAAGGATTGGTCAGAGGAATGGAGAACGAACAACACAGTATAACACCTTTAAGGATTGGTCAGAGGAACGAACAACACAGTATACCACCTTTAAGGATTGGTCAGAGGAACGAACAACACAGTATACCACCTTTAAGGATTGGTCAGAACAACACAGTATACCACCTTTAAGGATTGGTCAGAGGAAAGAACACAGTATACCACCTTTAAGGATTGGTCAGAGGAAAGAACAACACAGTATACCACCTTTAAGGATTGGTCAGAGGAAAGAACAACACAGTATACCACCTTTAAGGATTGGTCAGAGGAATGAACAACACAGTATACCACCTTTAAGGATTGGTCAGAGGAAAGAAGAACACAGTATACCACCTTTAAGGATTGGTCAGAGGAATGAACAAACACAGTATACCACCTTTAAGGATTGGTCAGAGGAGAACAACACAGAGGATTGGTCAGAGGAATGAACAACACAGTATACCACCTTTCAGAGGAATGAACAACACAGTCAGAGGAAAGAACAACACAGTATACCACCTTTGGGATTGGTCAGAGGAATGGAGAACACAGTATACCACCTTTAAGGATTGGTCAGAGGAAAGAACAACACAGTATACCACCTTTAAGGATTGGTCAGAGGAAAGAACAACACAGTATACCACCTTTAAGGATTGGTCAGAGGAAAAGAACAACACAGTATACCACCTTTAAGGATTGGTCAGAGGAAAGAACAACACAGTATACCACCTTTAAGGATTGGTCAGAGGAAAAGACACATTATACCACCTTTAGAGGATTGGTCAGAGGAATGGACAACACAGTATACCACCTTGGTCAGAGGAAAAGTTGGTCCAGGAAACAACAACACAGTATACCACCAGTATTAGGGTCAGAGGAAGAGAACAGTATACCACCTTTGGGATTGGTCAGAGGAAAGAACAACACAGTATACCACCTTTAAGATTGGTCAGAGGAATAAGGATTGGAAGGAATGGACAACACAGTATACCACCTTTAAGGATTGGTCAGAGGAAAGAACAACACAGTATACCACTTTAAGGATTGGTCAGAGGAAGGAACACAAAGTTGGTCAGGAATGAACAACACAGTATACCACCTTTAAGGATTGGTCAGAGGAATAGAGAACACAGTATACCAACAGAGGACTGGAGGAATGGAGAAACACAGTATACCACCTTTAAGGATTGGTCAGAGGAAAGAACAACACAGTATACCACCTTTAAGGACTTGGAATGAACAACACAGTATACCACCTTTAAGGAAGTCAGAGGGACAACACAGTATACCACCTTTAAGGATTGGTCAGAGGAAAGAACAACACAGTATACCACCTTTATGGATTGGTCAGAGGAATGGAGAACACAGTATACCACCTTTAAGGATTGGCCAGAGGAAGAACAACACAGTATACTACCTTTAAGATTGGTCAGAGGAATGGAAGAACAACACAGTATACCACCTTTAAGGATTGGTCAGAGGAATGAACAACACAGTATACCACCTTTAAGGATTTGAACAACACAGTCAGAGGAAAGAACAACACAGTATACCACCTTTAAGGATTGGTCAGAGGAATGGAGAACGAACAACACAGTATACCACCTTTAAGGATTGGTCAGAGGAAGAACAACACAGTATACCACCTTTAAGGATTGGCCAGAGGAATGGAGAACACAGTATACCACCTTTAAGGATTGGTCAGAGAAAGAACAACACAGTATACCACCTTTAAGGATTGGTCAGAGAATGGAGAACGAACAACACAGTATACCACCTTTAAGGATTGGTCAGAGGAAAGAACAACACAGTATACCACCTTTAAGGACTGGTCAGAGGAGAGAACACAGAGGATTGGTCAGAGGAATGAACAACACAGTATACCACCTTTAAGGATTGGTCAGAGGAATGGAGAAGCGAACAACACAGTATACCACCTTTTAAGGATTGGTCAGAGGAATGAACAACACAGTATACCACCTGGTCAGAGGAACGAAGAACACAGTATACCACCTTTAAGGATTGGTCAGAGGAAAGAACAACACAGTATACCACCTTTAAGGATTGGTCAGAGGAATGGAGAACGAACAACACAGTATACCACCTTTAAGGACTGGTCAGAGGAAAGAACAACACAGTATACCACCTTTAAGGATTGGTCAGAGGAAAGAACAACACAGTATACCACCTTTAAGGATTGGTCAGAGAGAAAGAACAACACAGTATACCACCTTTAAGGATTGGTCAGAGGAAAGGACTGGTCAGAGGAATGGAGAACAACACAGTATACCACCTTTAAGGATTGGTCAGAGGAACGAACAGCACAGTATACTACCTTTAAGGATTGGTCAGAGGAAAGAACAACACAGTATAACACCTTTAGAGGACTGGTCAGAGGAAAGAACAACACAGTATACCACCTTTAAGGATTTCAGAGGAAAGGAGAACACAGTATACCACAGCTAATTGGGAGGAAGAACAACACAGTATACCACCTTTAAGGATTGGTTAGAGGAACGAACAACACAGTATACCTTTAAGGACTGGTCAGAGGAAAGAACAACACAGTATACCAACTTTAAGAGGACTGGTCAGAGGAAAGAACAACACAGTATACCACCTTTAAGGATTGGTCAGAGGAAAGGAGAACACAGTATACCTTTAGGATTGGTCAACACAGTATACCACCTTTAAGGATTGGTCAGAGGAATGAACAACACAGTATACCACCTTTAAGGATTGGTCAGAGGAAAGAACAACACAGTATACCACCTTTAAGGTTGGTCAGAGGAAAGAACAACACAGTATACCACCTTTAAGGATTGGTCAGAGGAAAGAACAACACAGTATACCACCTTGGGGATTGGTCAGAGGAAAGGACAACACAGTATACCACCTTTAAGGATTGGTCAGAGGAAAGAACAACACAGTATACCACCTTTAAGGATTGGTCAGAGGAAAGAACAACACAGTATACCACCTTTAAGGATTGGTCAGAGGAATGGAGAACAAGACAGTATACCACCTTTAAGGATTGGTCAGAGGAATGAACAACACAGTATACCACCTTTAAGGATTGGTCAGAGGAATCAGAGGAGAACAACACAGTATACCACCTTTAAGGATTGGTCAGAGGACTGAACAACACAGTATACCACCTTTAAGGATTGGTCAGAGGAAAGAACAACACAGTATACCACCTTTAAGGATTGGTCAGAGGACTGGAGAACGAACACACAGTATACCACCTTTAAGGATTGGTCAGAGGAATGAACAACACAGTATACCACCTTTAAGGATTGGTCAGAGGAATGGACAACACAGTATACCACCTTTAAGGATTGGTCAGAGGAAAGAACAACACAGTATACCACCTTTAAGGATTGGTCAGAGAATGAACAACACAGAAAGAGAGGAATGAACAACACAGTATACCACCTTTAAGGATTGGTCAGAGGAAAGAACAACACAGTATACCACCTTTAAGGATTGGTCAGAGGAATGGAGAACAACAACACAGTATACCACCTTTAAGGATTGGTCAGAGGAACCTTTAAGGATTGGTCAGAGGACTGGAGAACAACACAGTATACCACCTTTAAGGACTGGTCAGAGGAATGAACAACACAGTATACCACCTTTAAGGATTGGTCAGAGGAAAGAACAACACAGTATACCACCTTTAAGGATTGGTCAGAGGAATGAACAACACAGTATACCACCTTAAGGATTGGTCAGAGGAATGGAGAACACAGTATATCACCTTTAAGATTGGTCAGAGGAATGGAGAACACAGTATACCACCTTTAAGGATTGGTCAGAGGAAAGAACAACACAGTATA
>NW_026284031.1:0-4989 GCF_023373465.1 Oncorhynchus keta
ACACACAGTTCCTCCTGACAGAACACACACACAGTTCCCCTCCTGACAGAACACACACACAGTTCCCCTCCTGACAGAACACACACAGTTCCCTCCTGACAGAACACACACACAGTTCCCCTCCTGACAGAACCCACACACAGTTCCCCTCCTGACAGAACACACAGTTCCCCTCCTGACAGAACACACAGTTGCCCTCCTGACAAAACACACACAGTTCCCCTCCTGACAGAACACACACACACAGTTCCCCTCCTGACAGAACCCACTCGTCTGGTCTAATTTCAGTGCGACACACAATGTGGATTTTATACAGGTTTTCTCCAACTCTGTTTTCCCCCACCAGTTACAACTTAAATAATGTGCTCTTGGTTGATTTACATTATTATTATTTTTTACTGTAGACCAGGGCCCTATAGAACCCTATTCCCTATATAGTGCCCTACTTTAGACCAGGGCCCTATAGAATCCTATTCCCTATATAGTGCACTACTTTAGACCACCCAGACAAGACCCACACCACCAGAGACCTATTCCTATATGAATTTACTACTGTAGACCAGAGACCTATAGAGCCTATTCCTATATAGTGCACTACTAGACCAGGGCCTATAGCACCTATTCCTATATAGTGCTCTACTGTAGACCAGAGTCCATAAGGGATTCAACCTGGCGTTAAATCCCAGGGAGCGAATCTCTACATATAGGAATATTAGGGTTCCTCAAGACTCTGGTCTAAGTAGTCACACCTCCTAGGGGTAAGTATGATATCTGGGTAGTTATGCAGAAAGGAGAGCTAGATGGAAGACAGTAATAAAACGGGAACAACGTCTAATCATTAAACCCTATAGAACTATTCCCTATAATCTACTTAAAACAGGAACAATTCCTATAATCATTAACTCTGACCTCTATTCCCTATGCAGTGCTACTTTAGACCAGGGCCCCTCCAGAACCTATTCCTATTAGTGGGATACTGTGACCAGGACCTCTGACCTCTGTCCCTATCTGTCCTACTGTAGACCTCCCCTATGCACCCTATTCCCTGTGCATCTCTGTAGACCAGAATGTAATATTAGTAGGATCCAACCACAGGTTGATCAGGACAGATCTCTGACCTCTAGGGTTTCCTCCCCCTGGTCAGTAGTGCACTATATAGAGCCATCTATTTCAAAACATATCTGGGTAGTTATGTGAAAGGAGAGCTAGATGGAAGACAGTAATCAGGACTCTGATCATTAAAACAGGAACAACCTAATCATTAACTCTGACCTCTGTCACTCCCCTGCAGCTGCTGTGCATCTCCTCAGAATGTAATATTAGTGGGATAAGGTGATCAGGACCTCTGACCTCTGTCCTCTGTCCTCCCCCCTGCAGCGGCTGTGCATCTCCTCCAGAATGTAATATTAGTGGGATAAGGTGATCAGGACCTCTGACCTCTGTCCTCCCCCCTGCAGCGGCTGTGCATCTCCTCCAGAATGTAATATTAGTGGGATAAGGTGATCAGGACCTCTGACCTCTGTCCTCCCCCCTGCAGCGGCTGTGCATCTCCTCCAGAATGTAATATTAGTGGGATAAGGTGATCAGGACCTCTGACCTCTGACCAATTCCCCACCACTGGTAGGTCTTTTGGAGAGGGAGGTGAATTATGGCAATGCGATTGGTTACTGTGATTTTTATAGAGATGGAAAACAAACTGGGGTTTTTGGTGCAGCTACAAGACAACTAGCGCAAAAAAATAACATTGCGATATATTCAAAGCGATACGCTAGAACGTCGATATGCAACTGTAGTGATTTCCACCCCGTCACTAGGCAGTGTGAAGAGCAGAGGCCAGGCTCTGTCTCTCCGTCTGTCGGTCTGTGAGGAGGTGAAATGACTGGGCTGACAGCACGGCCGCATCACAAACGGCATCCTACTCACTTTATAGTGCACAACCTACGGGGGGCTGGTGAAAATAATTGCACTATCTCGGGAAGAGGGTGCCGTGAAGGAACACGGTCAGAGAGAGTGAAATGATTGGGCTTGACAGCTGGTCTCCACGGGTTCCAAGCTGGGTCAGGGGCTGGGCAGTGAGCCAGAAGCAGAGGGCCCTGGTCTGAATAGCAATCACTGCATCACACAGGTGACAGTCACCTGAGGCTAGGAGCCAAAGTACGTCCCAAACCCCTATTCCCTATAGTGAGACCCTCTGGGACCATGGTCAAAAAGCAGTGCACTTCAAAGGGGAATAGTGTGTCAATTAGGACGTAGTCCAGAGCCAGCGAGGCAGCCAGCGAGGCAGCCAGCCAAAGAGGCAGCCATCCAGCCAACGAGGCAGCCAGCCAGCCAACGAGGCAGCCAGCCAGCCAGCCAGCGAGGCAGCGAGGCAGCCAGCGAGGCAGACAGCCAGCGAGGCAGCCAGCGAGGCAGACAGCCAGCGAGGCAGCCAGCCAGCGAGGCAGCCAGCGAGACAGACAGCCAGCGAGGCAGCCAGCGAGGCAGCCAGCCAGCCAGCGAGGCAGCCAGCCAGCGAGGCAGCCAGCCAGCAGAGGACAGACAGCCAGCGAGGCAGACAGATAGCGAGGCAGCCAGCGAGACAGACAACTAGCGAGGCAGACAGCCAGCCAGCGAGGCAGACAGCCAGCCAGCGAGGCAGACAGGACAGCCAGTGAGGCAGACAGCCAGTGAGGCAGACAGCCAGCGAGGCAGCGAGGCAGCCAGCGAGCGAGGACAGACAGCCAGCGGCCGGGCAGACGGCTCCAGCGGCCGACAATAACCAGCGGCCGAGGCAGACAGCCAGCGACAGCGAGGCAATAGGCAATAAGCCGGCCACAGAGGACAGCCAGCCAGCGGGCAGCCAAGCCAGACAGAGGCAGCCAGCCAAATAGCATGAACCCAGACAGCCAGCCTGACCAGTGAGACAGACAGCCAGTGAGACAGCGGGCAATAATGAGACAGACAATAGCGAGACAGACAAGTAGCAGACAGACAGCGAGGCAGCTCCAGCCAGCCGAGACAGACAGCCAGCGGCCGAACAGACAAGCTCGGTGGGCAATAGCGGGGCACAAGACAGCCAGCCAGCGAGGCAGACAGCCAGCGAGGCAGCCAGCCAGCCAGAGAGAGGCAGCCAGCCAGCGAGGCAGCCAGTCAGGGAATCCTGTCCTGCCATACCATAATATCAAGATGGGATATTGAATACGAGACGTCTGGTATTATTATCCTTGTGACTGAACACAGACGGTTTCAAGGTGTGTTCATAGAGCTTCTAAAGACAACACCCCTCCTCCACCCAGTCCCCCCCTCCTCCGACCCAGTCCCCCCCCTCCTCCGGCCAGTCCCCCTGCCTCCTCCAGATCTCTTCCAAATCATCAGGCCAGTTGCATGGTGGAAAGTCCCCCCTGCATCTAATAATTCCCCAGCTGTGCTGTTGCCTCCCCTAACCTGTCCCCCGCCTTCCCAGTGTCCCTCCTGGGTTGCCTTCAAAATCATCAAAGGGTGCATGGTGGAAAAGTTTCAACATGCCAGTAATTCCCAGCTGTGCTGTTGCTTCCTAACCTGTTGACGCGTTGTGTTCTGTCGTTGCCGTGGAAACAAGGGTGGCGTGCAGCAGAGTAGTTTTCAACATGCCAGTCATGAACACTGGTTCCTCACACACACACACACTACACTGACACACACTACACACACTACACTGACACACACACTAGACTGACACACACACACTAGACTGACACACACACACACTAGACTGACACACACACACACACACTACACTGACACACACACTAGACTGACACACACACACACTAGACTGACACACACACACACTAGACTGACACACACCACACACACTCACACTGACACACACTACACACACTACACTGACACACACACTAGACTGACACACACACACACACTAGACTGACACACACACACACACTACACTGACACACACACTACACACACACACACACACTACACTGACACACACACACACACTACACTGACACACACACACACTACACTGACACACACACACTACACTGACACACACACACTACACTGACACACACACACTACACTGACACACACACACTACACTGACACACACACACACACTGACACACACACACACACACACTACACTGACACACACACACACACACACTACACTGACACACACACACACTGACACACACACTACACTGACACACACACTACACTGACACTGACACACTAGACTGACACACACACACTAGACTGACACACACACACACACTACACTGACACACACACACACACACTACACTGACACACACACTACACTGACACACTACACTACACACACACACACACTACGACTGCACACACACACACACTACACTGACACACACACACACACTACACTGACACACACACACACACTGACACTGACACACACACACTACACTGACACACTACACTGACACACACACACACACACACTACACTGACACACACACACACACACTACACTGACACACACACACACACACTACACTGACGCACACACACACACGCTCAGACTGACACACACACACACACTAGACTGACACACACACACTGGACTGACACACACACACACACACTAGACTGACACACACACACACACACTAGACTGACACACACACACTTTGACTGACACACACACACACACTACACTGACTACTGCTGACACACACACAGACTACACTGACACACACACACACACACTACACTGACACACACACACACACACACACACACCACTGACACACACACACACACTCACTGGACACACACACACAATACTCACACTGACACACACACACACTCACTGACACACACACCACTAGACTGACACACACACACACTCAGACTGACACACACACACACACACTAGACTGACACACACACACACTAGACTGACACACACACACTACACTGACACACACACACACACACTACACTGACACACACACACACACT
>NW_026284032.1:0-5036 GCF_023373465.1 Oncorhynchus keta
ACCTATTTATTGCCTTCACCTCCCTTATCTCACCTCATTTGCTCACATCGTATATAGACTTGTTTATACTGTATTATTGACTGTATGTTTGTTTTTCCTCCATGTGTAACTCTGTGTCGTTGTATCTGTCGAACTGCTTTGCTTTATCTTGGCCAGGTCGCAATTGTAAATGAGAACTTGTTCTCAAGTGGCCGACCTGGTTAAATAAAGGTGTTCTCAAGTGGCCGACCTGGTTAAATAAAGGTGAAATAAAAGATAAAGAATTAAAGGTATTAGTCACATAAATATAACAGGTGTAGAACTTACAGTGAAATGCCCGTAAGCAGCAGTTTAAAAAAATACAGATAAGAAAAAAATAAAAATAAAAGTAGCGAGACTATATACAGGGTATTACGGTACAGAGTCAATGTGGAGGCTATATACAGGGTATTACGGTACAGAGTCAATGTGGAGGCTATATACAGGGGGTACCGGTACAGAGTCAATGTGGAGGCTATATACAGGGGGTACCGGTACAGAGTCAATGTGGAGGCTATATACAGGGGTACCAGTAGAGAGTCAATGTGGAGGCTATATACAGGGTGTTACGGTACAGAGTCAATGTGGAGGCTATATACAGGGGGTACCAGTACAGAGTCAATGTGGAGGCTATATACAGGGTATTACGGTACAGAGTCAATGTGGAGGCTATATACAGGGGGTACCAGTACAGAGTCAATGTGGAGGCTATATACAGGGTATTACGGTACAGAGTCAATGTGGAGGCTATATACAGGGGGTACCAGTACAGAGTCAATGTGGAGGCTATATACAGGGGGAACCAGTACAGAGTCAATGTGGAGGCTATATACAGGGGGTACCAGTACAGAGTCAATGTGGAGGCTATATACAGGGTATTACGGTACAGAGTCAATGTGGAGGCTATATACAGGGGGTACCATTACAGAGTCAATGTGGAGGCTATATACAGGGTATTACGGTACAGAGTCAATGTGGAGGCTATATACAGGGGGTACCAGTACAGAGTCAATGTGGAGGCTATATACAGGGTATTACGGTACAGAGTCAATGTGGAGGCTATATACAGGGGTACCGTTACAGAGTCAATGTGGAGGCTATATACAGGGGGTACCGGTACAGAGTCAATGTGGAGGCTATATACAGGGGTACCGGTACAGAGTCAATGTGGAGGCTATATACAGGGGTACCGGTACAGAGTCAATGTGGAGGCTATATACAGGGGTACCGGTACAGAGTCAATGTGGAGGCTATATACAGGGGGTACCGGTACAGAGTCAATGTGGAGGCTATATACAGGGTGTTACGGTACAGAGTCAATGTGGAGGCTATATACAGTGTATTACGGTACAGAGTCAATGTGGAGGCTATATACAGGGTGTTACGGTACAGAGTCAATGTGGAGACTATATACAGGGTATTACGGTACAGAGTCAATGTGGAGGTTATATACAGGTTATTACGGTACAGAGTCAATGTGGAGGCTATATACAGGGGGTACCGGTACAGAGTCAATGTGGAGACTATATACAGGGGGTACCGGTACAGAGTCAATGTGGAGGTTATATACAGGGGTACCGGTACAGAGTCAATGTGGAGGCTATATACAGGGTATTACGGTACAGAGTCAATGTGGAGGCTATATACAGGGGGGACCAGTACAGAGTCAATGTGGAGACTATATACAGGGGGTACCGGTACAGAGTCAATGTGGAGGTTATATACAGGGGTACCGGTACAGAGTCAATGTGGAGGCTATATACAGGGTATTACGGTACAGAGTCAATGTGGAGGCTATATACAGGGGGGACCAGTACAGAGTCAATGTGGAGACTATATACAGGGGGTACCAGTACAGAGTCAATGTGGAGGCTATATACAGGGGTACCGGTACAGAGTCAATGTGGAGGCTATATACAGGGGGTACCGGTACAGAGTCAATGTGGAGTAGTGTACTATATAGGGAATAGGGTGCCATAGGGCTCTGGTCTAAAGTAGTGCACTATATAGGGAATAGGGTTCCATAGGCTCTGGTCTAAAGTAGTGCACTATATAGGGAATAGGGTTCCATAGGGCTCTGGTCTAAAGTAGTGCACTATATAGGGAATAGGGTGCCATAGGGCTCTGGTCTAAAGTAGTGCACTATATAGGGAATAGGGTTCCATAGGGCTCTGGTCTAAAGTAGTGCACTATATAGGGAATAGGGTTCCATAGGGCTCTGGTCTAAAGTAGTGCACTATATAGGGAATAGGGTGCCATAGGGCTCTGGTCTAAAGTAGTGCACTGTATAGGGAATAGGGTGCCATAGGGCTCTGGTCTAAAGTAGTGCACTGTAATAGGGAATAGGGTGCCATAGGGCTCTGGTCTAAAGTAGTGCACTACTGTATATGGGGAACAGGGTGCCATAGGGCTCTGGTCTAAAGTAGTGCAGTATGTATCTGTGAGTGTATTTCTCATGCCTGGCAAGCAGGTGATTTAGAGCCCTGTGTCTTGTCTTGAGTGTTAGTCACTCCTCCGCTCTCCACCCCTCCACAGAGAGTGTCGGTCTCTCCTCCCCTCTCCACCCCTCCACAGAGAGTGTCTGTCTCTCCTCCCCTCCACAGAGTGTCGGTCTCACCTCCCCTCCACAGAGAGTGTCGGTCTCTCCTCCCCTCCACAGAGTGTCGGTCTCACCTCCCCTCCACAGAGAGTGTCAGTCTCACCTCCCCTCCACAGAGAGTGTCTGTCTCTCCTCCCCTCCACAGAGTGTCTGTCTCTCCTCCCCTCCACAGAGAGTGTCGGTCTCACCTCCCCTCCACAGAGAGTGTCGGTCTCACCTCCCCTCCACAGAGAGTGTCTGTCTCTCCTCCCCTCCACAGAGAGTGTCTGTCTCTCCTCCCCTCCACAGAGAGTGTCAGTCTCACCTCCCCTCCACAGAGAGTGTCTGTCTCTCCTCCCCTCCACAGAGAGTGTCTGTCTCTCCTCCCCTCCACAGAGTGTCGGTCTCTCCTCCCCTCCACAGAGAGTGTCGGTCTCTCCTCCCCTCTACAGAGAGTGTTGGTCTCTCCTCCCCTCTACAGAGAGTGTTGGTCTCTCCTCCCCTCCACAGAGTGTCGGTCTCTCCTCCCCTCCACAGAGAGTGTCGGTCTCTCCTCCCCTCTCCTCCCCTCCACAGAGAGTGTTGGTCTCTCGTCCCCTCCCCTCCAAAGAGAGTGTCTGTCTCTCCTCCCCTCCACAGATAGTGTCGGTCTCTCCTCCCCTCCACAGAGAGTGTCGGTCTCTCCTCCCCTTTCCACCCCTCCACAGAGAGTGTCGGTCTCTCCTCCCCTCTCCTCCCCTCCACAGAGAGTGTCAGTCTCTCCTCCCCTCCACAGAGAGTGTCGGTCTCTCCTCCCCTCCACAGAGAGTGTCGGTCTCTCCTCCCCTTTCCACCCCTCCACAGAGAGTGTCGGTCTCTCCTCCCCTCTCCTCCCCTCCACAGAGAGTGTCAGTCTCTCCTCCCCTCCACAGAGAGTGTCGGTCTCTCCTCCCCTCTCCTTCCCTCTACAGAGAGTGTCAGTCTCTCCTCCCCTCTACAGAGAGTGTTGGTCTCTCCTCCCCTCTACAGAGAGTGTTGGTCTCTCCTCCCCTCCACAGAGAGTGTCAGTCTCTCCTCCCTTCCACAGAGAGTGTTGGTCTCTCCTCCCCTCCACAGAGAGTGTCAGTCTCTCCTCCCTTCCACAGAGAGTGTTAGTCTCTCCTCCCCTCTACAGAGAGTGTTGGTCTCTCCTCCCCTCCACAGAGAGTGTCAGTCTCTCCTCCCTTCCACAGAGAGTGTTAGTCTCTCCTCCCCTCTCCACCCCTCCACAGAGAGTGTCGGTCTCTCCTCCCCTCTACAGAGAGTGTTGGTCTCTCCTCCCCTCCACAGAGAGTGTCAGTCTCTCCTCCCTTCCACAGAGAGTGTTAGTCTCTCCTCCCCTCTCCACCCCTCCACAGAGAGTGTCGGTCTCTCCTCCCCTCCACAGAGAGTGTTGGTCTCTCCTCCCCTCTACAGAGAGTGTTGGTCTCTCCTCCCCTCTACAGAGAGTGTTGGTCTCTCCTCCCCTCCACAGAGAGTGTAGGTCTCTCCTCCCCTCTACAGAGAGTGTTGGTCTCTCCTCCCCTCTACAGAGAGTGTTGGTCTCTCCTCCCCTCTACAGAGAGTGTTGGTCTCTCCTCCCCTCTACAGAGAGTGTTGGTCTCTCCTCCCCTCTACAGAGAGTGTTGGTCTCTCCTCCCCTCCATAGAGAGTGTTGGTCTCTCCTCCCCTCCGCAGAGAGTGTTGGTCTCTCCTCCCCTCTACAGAGAGTGTTGGTCTCTCCTCCCCTCTACAGAGAGTGTTGGTCTCTCCTCCCCTCTACAGAGAGTGTTGGTCTCTCCTCCCCTCCATAGAGAGTGTAGGTCTCTCCTCCCCTCCACAGAGAGTGTCGGTCTCTCGTCCCCTCTACAGAGAGTGTTGGTCTCTCCTCCCCTCCACAGAGAGTGTCGGTCTCTCCTCCCCAACATGTTGCTCCAGAGAGTGTTGATGAAGTGACCCATGTCGCCAAGAGCAGAAGGAGGAAACACATTCCTTGCCCTGGCCCATATGTGGAGGAAGGCAGTGGGGGGTGGTGACGTAAACCACGGGAACAAGAAATACTATTACCACCTCAACATAACTCTCTCTCTCTCTCTGTGTCTCTCTCCTCTCTCTCTCTCTCTCTCTCTGTCTCTCTCTCTCTCTCTCTCTCTCTCTCTCTCTCTCTCTCTCTCTCTCTCTCTCTCTCTCTCTCATACTACCCTGTCTCTCTTGACAAAGGACAACATATCTCAACATATCTCTCTCTCTCTCTCTCTCCCTCTCTCTCTCTCTCTCTCTCTCTCTCTCTCTCTCTCTCTCTCTCTCTCTCTCTCTCTCTCTCTCTCTCTCTCTCTCTCTCAGGGTAGCTATAGTACATAGACCAAATTCAGGGTAGCTTGGGTGCAGGACCAGGGAACCTAGACAGGGTGCAGGGCCAGGTTTGTTGATTGGAGACTGTGTT
>NW_026284033.1:0-1361 GCF_023373465.1 Oncorhynchus keta
GCTGGTCTGTCATAATACAATAGAGAGAGCAGTTCTAGCTGGTCTGTCATAATAGAGACAGTAGCTATAGCTGGTCTGTCATAATATAATAGAGACAGTAGATCTAGCTGGTCTGTAATAATACAATAGAGACAGTAGATCTAGCTGGTCTGTCATAATATAATAGAGACAGTAGATCTAGCTGGTCTGTAATAATACAATAGAGACAGTAGATCTAGCTGGTCTGGCATAATATAATAGAGACAGTAGATCTAGCTGGTCTGCAATAATACAATAGAGACAGTAGATCTAGCTGGTCTGTCATAATACAATAGAGACAGTAGTTCTAGCTGGTCTGTCATAATAGAGACAGTAGATCTAGCTGGTATGTCAAAATATGTGAGACAGTAGATCTAGCTGGTCTGTAATAATACAATAGAGACAGTAGATCTAGCTGGTCTTTCATAATAATAGAGACAGTAGATCTAATCTGTCATAACACAAAGACAGTAGATCTAGCTGGTCTGTAATAATACAATAGAGACAGTAGATCTAGCTGGTCTGTCATAATTTAATAGAGACAGTAGATCTAGCTGGTCTGTCATATTATAATAGAGACAGTAGATCTAGCTGGTCTGTCATAATATAATAGAGACAGTAGATCTAGCTGGTCTGTAATAATACAATAGAGACAGTAGATCTAGCTGGTCTGTCATAATATAATAGAGACAGTAGATCTAGCTGGTCTGTCATAATATAATAGAGACAGTAGATCTAGCTGGTCTGTCATAATTAAATAGAGACAATAGATCTAGCTGGTCTGTCGCCAATATAATAGAGACAGTAGATCTAGCTGGTCTGTCATATTAATATAGAGACAGCAGATCTAGCTGGTCTGTCATAATATAACAGTAGATAGGAGATAAAAGAGTAGATCTAGCTGGTCTGTCATAATACAATAATATATTAGAGACAGTAGATCTAGCTGGTCTGTCATAATACAATAGAGACAGTAGATCTAGCTGGTCTGTAATAATACAATAGAGACAGTAGATCTGAGCTGGTCTGTCATAATATAATAGAGACAGTAGATCTAGCTGGTCTGTAATAATACAATAGAGACAGTAGATCTAGCTGGTCTGTCATAATACAATAGAGACAGTAGTTCTAGAGACAGTAGATCTAGCTGGTCTGTCAAAAATATAATACAGTAGATTCAGGCAGTAGATCTATCTGGTCTGTCATAAATAGATAGAGACAGTAGATCTAGCTGGTCTGTAATAATACAATAGAGACAGTAGATCTAGCTGGTCTGTCATAATATAATAGAGACAGTAGATCTAGCTGGTCTGTAATAATACAATAGAGTGGTCTGTCATAAT
>NW_026284034.1:0-2500 GCF_023373465.1 Oncorhynchus keta
CTGAGATCTGTTACCTTTTAAACAGGTTTCCACTAGGAACACTGAGATCTGTTACCTTTAAACAGGTTTCCACTGGGGGAACACTGAGATCTGTTATTTAAACTGGTTTCCACCGGGGAACACTGAGATCTGTTACCTTTAAACAGGTTTTCTACTGGGGAACACTGAGATTCGTTCTTAAACTGGTTTGGGGAACACTGAGATCTGTTACCTTTAAACTAGTTTCCACTGGGGAACACTGAGATCTGTTACCTTTAAACTGGTTTCCACTGGGGAACACTGGAGATCTGTTATTAAACTGAGTTTCCACTGGGGAACACTGAGATCTGTTACCTTTAAACTGGTTTCCACTGGGGAACACTGAGATCTGTTACCTTTAAACAGGTTTCCACTGGGGAACACTGAGATCTGTTATTAAACTGGTTTCCACTGGGGAACACTGAGATCTGTTATTAAACTGGTTTCCACTGGGGAACACTGAGATCTGTTACCTTTAAACAGGTTTCCACTGGGGAACACTGAGATCTGTTACCTTTAAACAGGTTTCCACTAGGGAACACTGAGATCTGTTACCTTTAAACTGGTTTCCACTGGGGGAACACTGAGATCTGTTATTAAACTGGTTTCCACTAGGGGAACACTGAGATCTGTTACCATTAAACTGGTTTCCACTAGGGAACACTGAGATCTGTTATTAAACTGGTTTGCATTTAAACTAGGGAACACTGAGATCGTTACCTTTAAACAGGTTTCCACTGGGGGAACACTGAGAGTTACCTTTAAACAGGGAACACTGAGATCTGATAAACTGGTTTTGGGGAACACCTGTTACCTTTTTAAACTGGTTTCCACTGGGAACACTGAGATCTGTTAAACCTTTAAACTGGTTTACCTTTAAACTGGGGAACACTGAGATCTGTTATTAAACTGGTTTCCGGGGGAACACTGAGATCTGTTACCTTAAACTGGTTTCCACTGGGGAACACTGAGAGTTACCTTTTAAACTGGTTTCCACTGGGGGAACACTGAGATCTTTTAAACTGGTTTCCACTGGGGAACACTGAGATCTGTTATTAAACTGGTTTCCACTGGGGGAACACTGAGATCTGTTTTAAACTGGTTTCCACTGGGGAACACTGAGATCTGTTACCTTTAAACTGGTTTCCACTGGGGAACACTGAGATCTGTTACCTTTAAACAGGTTTCCACTAGGGAACACTGAGATCTGTTAGCATTTACTCGAGATCTGTTTTAAACTGGTTTCCACTGGGGAACACTGAGATATGTTACCTTTAAACTGGTTTCCACTGGGGAACACTGAGATATGTTATTAAACTGGTTTCCACTGGGGAACACTGAGATCTGTTACCTTTAAACTGGTTTCCACTGGGGAACACTGAGATCTGTTACCTTTTAAACAGGTTTCCACTAGGGAACACTGAGATCTGTTACCTTTAAACTGGTTTCCACTGGGGAACACTGAGATCTGTTACCTTTAAACTGGTTTCCACTAGGGAACACTGAGATCTGTTACCTTTAAACAGGTTTCCACTAGGGAACACTGAGATCTGTTACATTTAAAACTGGTTTCCACTGGGGAACACTGAGATCTGTTACCTTTAAACTGGTTTCCACTGGGAACACTGAGATCTGTTACCTTTAAACTGGTTTCCACTAGGGAACACTGAGATCTGTTACCTTTCCACTGGGGAACACTGGTTTCCACTAGGGGAACACTGAGTTATTAAACTGGTTTCTGAGATTCGTTACCTTTAAACTGGTTTCCACTGGGAACACTGAGATCTGTTAACTTTTAAACTGGTTTCCACTGGGGAACACTGAGATCTGTTACCTTTAAACTGGTTTCCACTGGGGAACACTGAGATCTGTTACCTTTAAACTGGTTTCCACTAGGGAACACTGAGATCTGTTACCTTTAAACTGGTTTCCACTAGGGAACACTGAGATCTGTTACCTTTAAACTGGTTTCCACTAGGGGAACACTGAGATCTGTTACCTTTAAACAGGTTTCCACTAGGGAACACTGAGATCTGTTACCTTTAAACTGGTTTCCACTGGGAACACTGAGATCTGTTACCTTTAAACTGGTTTCCACTGGGGAACACTGAGATCTGTTATTAAACTGGTTTCCACTAGGGGAACACTGAGATCTGTTACCTTTAAACTGGTTTCCACTGGGGAACACT
Organism: Oncorhynchus keta; assembly: GCF_023373465.1. NCBI lineage: Eukaryota > Metazoa > Chordata > Actinopteri > Salmoniformes > Salmonidae > Oncorhynchus > Oncorhynchus keta. The sequence continues at coordinate 2,208 of NW_026284034.1, forward strand.
GAGATCTGTTAAACTGGTTTCCACTGGGGAACACTGAGATCTGTTACCTTTAAACTGGTTTCCACTGGGGAACACTGAGATCTGTTACCTTTAAACTGGTTTCCACTGGGAACACTGAGATCTGTTACCTTTAAACTGGTTTCCACTGGGGAACACTGAGATCTGTTAAACAGGTTTCCACTGGGGAACACTGAGATCTGTTACCTTTAAACTGGTTTCCACTGGGGGAACACTGAGATCTGTTACCTTTAAACTGGTTTCCACTAGGGAACACTGAGATCTGTTATTAAACT
>NW_026284034.1:7500-13112 GCF_023373465.1 Oncorhynchus keta
TAGTTTTTAAGCCTCTGTTCTGATCTGGTATGTTTCTGTTCTGTTCTGGTATATTTCTGTTCTGATCTGGTATGTTTCTGTTCTGATCTGGTATTCTATTACTCTGTTCTGATTTAGTATTACTCTGTTCTGATCTGGTATTATATTACTCTGTTCTGATCTAGCATAATATTTATATGTTCTGATCTAGTATATTTCTGTTCTGATCTAGTATATTTCTGTTCTGATCTAGTATATTTCTGATCTAGTATAATATTAATATGGTCTGATCTAGTATAATATTAATGGTCCTTCTGTAGCACAGTTGGTAGAGCATGGCGCTTGTAACGCCAGGGTAGTGGGTTCGATTCCCGGGACCACCCATACGTAGAATGTATGCACACATGACTGTAAGTCGCTTTGGATAAAAGCGTCTGCTAAATGGCATATATTATTTATTATATTATTATTATATTATTTAATATATGGTCTGATGTAATGTATTTCTGTTCTGATTTAGTATATTTCTGATCTAGTATAATATTAATATATGGTCTGATGTAATATATTTCTATGTTCTGATCTAGTATATTTCTGATCTAGAATAATATTAATATATGGTCTGATCTAGTATATTTCTGTTCTGATCTAGTATGACATTTCTATATTCTCCAGGGTATAAAGCTACAGTGGAGGCCTTCTTCCTGTTCATGTTGACCGTAGCTCTGGTTGCCTATACAGCTACTGCTATGACCATGGCTATATCAGCTGACCAGAGTGTTGTGGCGATCGCCAACATCTTCATGACCATAGCCTTTGTCTTCATGATGGTGAGAGAGACAGAGAGAGAGAGAGACTAAATCATTTGTGATGGTTTGTTTTGGCATGTTAGCATGTTTTTCCCATGCCAATGAAACCCCTTTGAATTGACACACACACACACACACACACACACACACACACACACTAATATAAGATGATTATAAACATGAAAAATTGTTGCTCTCCTCTTCCTCCTACTCTCCCCTCATTACCTTTCTCCTCCCCCTCCTCTTCCTCACCCCTTCCCCTCCTCCTCTCCCCTCCTAAAATCTCCTCTTCGCTCTCTTCCCTCTCCTCATCCCTCCTCTCCTAAAATATCCTCTTTGCTCCCTTCTCCTCCTCTTCTCTCCACTCCCCTCCTCTTCTCTCCTCTCCCCTCCTCTTCCCACTTCTCTCCCCTCCCCTTCCCACTTCTCTCCCCTCCCCTCCCCTCCCTCTTCTCTCCCTCCCCTCCCTCTTCTCTCCTCCCCTCCCCTCCCTCTTTCTCCTCCTCCCCTCTCCTCCCTCCCCTCTCCTCCTCCTCTCCTCTCCTCTCCTCTCCTCTCCTCTCCTCTCCTCTCCTCTCCTCTCCCTCCCTCCCCTCCCTCCCCTCCTCTTCCCTCTTCTCTCCCCTCCCCCCTCCTCTTCTCTCCCCTCCCCTCCTCTCCCCCTCCCCTCCTCTCCTCTCCTCCCCTCCCCTCCTCTCCCCTCCCCTCCCCCTCTCCTCTCCCTCCTCCTCTTCCTCTTCTCTCCCCTCCCCTCCCTCTTCTCCTCCTCCTCCCCCTCTTCTCTCCCCTCCCCTCCTCCTCCCTCCTCTTCCCTCTTCTCTCCCCTCCCTTATCAGATCTTCTCAGGCCTGTTGGTGAACCTGCCCAGTATTGTTGAGTGGCTAGCCTGGTTCCAGTACCTCAGCATCCCTCGTGTACGGACTAACAGCTCTCCAAATTAATGAGTTTGTAGGTCTCCAGTTCTGTGGAGACATTCCTCAACGGCACCTTGCCCCTGGTATGACGTAAGTTGATAATATCTCACTATACCTATTTAAATTATCCATAATTGAGGTGTTTTTGTTTCTGAGGTAGGAACCTTTCTCCTGTGTTCAGATGCACGGAAGACTTTCTGAAGAACCAGGGGATCGACTACACCACGTGGGGGCTGTGGCAGAATCACGTTGCCCTGGCGATCATGACCGTAATCTTCCTGTTGATCGCGTACTTCAAACTACGCTTCATCAAGAAGTTCACGCCAGAGGTCAGCCACGGGTTAAGCCTATTGTACACCTTCCCTTGTCCTCCTCTCAAACGAAATGTTGTAACTTCCACTGACATGTCAGCAGGACACTTTTAAGGAGCAAAAATTGATCGAGGCGGAAGGTGAAATTAGGCATTAGAGGTCCATCCATCATCATCTGTCATCATCATCTCCGACAGCTATTGTGCCAAATCAATAAATGCAATGATTTCTCTCTACCAATGTGTCTTATCTACAGATGTTTTAAATCATGTCTCAAGGTGTCTATGTGATTTTATTTTGAACCATTCGTGTTTTTATGACGTGCAATTTGTTAAATGTTTATCGATGCAACACAATTAACGTGTATTGATACCAAATATATTGATGATTTGGTAATCTGTAAAGACAGATAATAACTACTTATGCAGGTGAGTCCCTAGGTGGGGTCCCAAACGGTACCCTGTCCCCAACGTATTGATGCCTCTACGGTTGAAACAGGGCCCCTAGGACTCTGGACACAAGTAGTTCCCTACTGTTGAACAGGGCCCCTAGGACTTCTGGACACAAGTAGTTCCCTACTGTTGAACAGGGCCCCTAGGACTTGATACAAGTAGTTCCCTACTGTTGAACAGGGCCCCTAGGATTCTAGACATAGTGTTCTCTACTGTTGAACAGGGCCCCTCAGATTCTGACACAAGTAGTTCCCTCATTGTTGGAACAGGGCCCTAGGACTCTGGACATGATTCCTTACTTGTTGAAACAGTAAATTCTGAGACTCTGGACACGCTAGTTCACTGCAAAGGGACTAGGGTGCTGTTTTGGACACAGTCCTAGACATGTTTCTATTAACGTTTTGTACACTGTATAAACACTCCTACACTAACACATGATCGACGGCACAGGAGGCTGGTGAGGGGGAGGACGGTGCATAATAATGTCTGGAATGGAATCACCCACATGGAAACCACGTGTTTGCTACCAATCCCTTAATTCCGTTCCTGCCATAACTATGAGCCTATCCTCCCCACCAGCCACCTGTGATGGACAGTATAACAATGATAATTATGCAAAAAAGGAAGAATAAAATTTAATACCAACTTTGTACTTTGTTCTATTTTCTCTCCTGTGTATATTTTAGTATCAACACACACACACACGACGTTCCCTCATATGAGAAGACTTAAGGCTTGTGTCCATGGCAACACAGCATATCAGGTGTGTATCAGCATATTGTGTGTGTTTGGAAATCCTGTTCCCGTGGGGCAGAGTCATACCTCCTAACCCCACCCCCACCACCCTGGGGCGGAGTCATACCTCCTAACCCCACCCCCACCACCCTGGGGCGGAGTCATACCTCCTAACCCCACCCCCACCACCCTGGGGCGGAGTCATACCTCCTAACCCCACCCCCACCACCCTGGGGAGGAGTCATACCTCCTAACCCCACCCCCACCACCCTGGGGAGGAGTCATACCTCCTAACCCCACCCCCACCACCCTGGGGAGGAGTCATACCTCCTAACCCCACCCCCACCACCCTGGGGAGGAGTCATACCTCCTAACCCCCCCCCCACCCCCCTGTGGAGGAGTCATACCTCCTACCCCCACCCCCACCACCCTGGGGAGGAGTCATACCTCCTAACCCCACCCCCACCACCCTGGGGAGGAGTCATACCTCCTAACCCCACCCCCACCCTGGGGCGGAGTCATACCTCCTAACCCCACCCCCACCACCCTGGGGAGGAGTCATACCTCCTAACCCCACCCCCACCCTGGGGAGGAGTCATACCTCCTAACCCCACCCCCACCACCCTGGGGAGGAGTCATACCCTCTAACCCCACCCCCACCCTGGGGAGGAGTCATACCTCCTAACCCCACCCCCACCACCCTGGGGAGGAGTCATACCTCCTAACCCCACCCCCACCACCCTGGGGAGGAGTCATACCTCCTAACCCCACCCCCACCACCCTGGGGAGGAGTCATACCTCCTAACCCCACCCCCACCCTGGGGCGGAGTCATACCTCCTAACCCCCCCCCCCCCACCCTGGGAGGAGTCATACCTCCTAACCCCACCCCCACCACTCTGGGAGGAGTCATACCTCCTAACCCCACCCCCACCACCCTGGGGAGAAGTCATACCCCCACCCCCACCATGGGGAGGAGTCATACCTCCTAACCCCACCCCCACCACCATGGGGAGGAGTCATACCTCCTAACCCCACCCCCACCACCCTGGGGTGGAGTCATACCTCCTAACCCCACCCCCACCACCCTGGGGAGGAGTCATACCCTCTAACCCCACCCCCACCACCCTGGGGAGGAGTCATACCTTCTAACCCCACCCCCACCGCACCTGGGGAGGAGTCATTATTATGCTAATTGATGTGGCTCATGCTGTGGACTGTGTTTTTTTTGTAATGTCAGCTGAGTTCATTCAACAAATCACAACAAAGATTGATTGGTACACTTCCTGTTTTTACTTCCTGCTTTGCTTCTATGGTTACACTCGCAATGACCGCCCACTCGACTCATTCCAATTCTACATGGTATGAACGCTGGACATATTCAGAAACAGATTCATTGTCTCATTTACAAAACACATTTATTGGACAGATAATGAATTGTAATTATATGACCATTATAACATTAGTATATGTATCAACTATCGCCATATCAACTGTCTATCAAAATTAAATAAATGAATCATAAAATACGCCGCTGTGGTGACCAAAGTTGAGGTTAAACAAAAGTGATGTCACTATTTTGCATCATCGATGAGTAAGTGATGTCACTATATTGCATCATCGATGAGTAAGTGATGTCACTATATTGCATCATCGATGAGTAAGCGATGTCACTATATTGCATCATCGATGACTAAGTGATGTCACTATATTGCATCATCGATGAGTAAGCGATGTCACTATATTGCATCATCGATGACTAAGTGATGTCACTATATTGCATCATCGATGAGTAAGTGATGTCACTATATGGCATCATTGATGACTAAGTGATGATGTCTGTCTCTGGTTAAAGTCTCTGGTTAATGTCTCTGGTTAAAGTTTCTGGTTAAAGTCTCTGGTTAAAGTCTCTGGTTAACGTCTCTGGTTAAAGTCTCTGGTTAACGTCTCTGGTTAACGTCCTCTCTGGTTAAAGTCTCTGGTTAAAGTCTCTGGTTAACGTCTCTGGTTAAAGTCTCTGGTTAATGTCTCTGGTTAAAGTCTCTGGTTAAAGTCTCTGGTTAATGTCTCTGGTTAAAGTCTCTGGTTAAAGTCTCTGGTTAATGTCTCTGGTTAAAGTCTCTGGTTAAAGTCTCTGGTTAATGTCTCTGGTTAAAGTCTCTGGTTAACGTCTCTGGTTAAAGTCTCTGGTTAAAGTCTCTGGTTAAAGTCTCTGGTTAACGTCTCTGGTTAAAGTCTCTGGTTAACGTCTCTGGTTAACGCTCTCTGGTTAAAGTCTCTGGTTAAAGTCTCTGGTTAACGTCTCTGGTTAAAGTCTCTGGTTAATGTTCTGGTTAAAGTCTCTGGTTAAAGTCTCTGGTTAAAGTCTCTGGTTAATGTCTCTGGTTAAAGTCTCTGGTTAAAGTCTCTGGTTA
>NW_026284035.1:0-5954 GCF_023373465.1 Oncorhynchus keta
CCCTACAACTCATCCAGAACGCCGCAGCCCGTCTGGTGTTCAACCTTCCCAAGTTCTCACGTCCTCCCCTCCTCCGTTCTCTCCACTGGCTTCCAGTTGAAGCTCGCATCCGCTACAAGACCATGGTGCTTGCCTACGGAGCTGTGAGGGGAACGGCACCCCAGTACCTCCAGGCTCTGACTTCAGGCCCTACACCCAAACAAAGGGCACTCGTGCTCATCCACCCTCTTGGCCTGCTCGCCTCCCTACCACTGAGGAAGTACAGTTCCCCGGGCTCAGCCCAGTCAAAACTGGGCTGTCCGCCGCTCTGGCTCCCCAATGGTGGAGACACACTCCCTCACGACGCCAGGACAGCGGAGGTCAATCACCACCTTCCGGGAGACACCTGGAAACCCCACCTCTTTAAGGAATACCTAGGATAGGATAAGTAATCCTTCTCACCCCCTAAAAGATTTAGATGCATTATTGTAAAGTGGCTGTTCCACTGGATGTCATAAGGTGAATGCACCAATGTGTAAGTCGCTCTGGATAAGAGCGTCTGCTAAGTTACTTAAATGTGAACATGCAAATGTAAAAATACGGCGATATAAAGACCGACGTGGGGGCACCCTGATGAAAATACGGTGACAAGTACATAAGCTGCCTCTACCCTCTGTTCTATTGGCGAATGTACAGTTACTGGAGAATAAACTGGACGAGCTCCGTTTGAGACTATCCTATCAACGGGACTTGAAGAACTGTAATATCCTATGCTTCATGGCTGAACGAGGACATGGTTAATATAAATCAAGCTGGTTTTTCTATGCATCAGCAGGATAGTACGGCAGAATCTCGTCAACTCCAGGGTGGTGATGTGTGTGTCTGTTAACAGCTGGTGGCGATCTCTAATATTAAGGAACTCTCGAGGTTCTGCTCGCCTGAATTAGAATATCTCATGGTTAGCTGTAGACCATACTATTTACCAAGAGTTTTTTTGTTTATGTTTTTCTTAGCCGTCTATTTACTACCACCTATTGATTTACTACCACCTATTGATTTACTACCACCTATGTCGGGCCATAAACCAACATGAAAATGCTCATCCAGAGGCAGCGCTCCTAGTGAAAACTGAAATCCAATTTACCTCATTTAATACCAGCATGTCACCTGTGCAACAAGCACTGGTGACCTGTCATTCCCCCAAAATATATGTATGTTTATTTTATTTATTTTATTTCACCTTTATTTAACCAGGTAGGCAAGTTGAGAACAAGTTCTCATTTGCGACCTGGCCAAGATAAAGCAAAGCAGTTCGACAGATACAACGACACAGAGTTACACATGGAGTAAAACAAACATACAGTCAATAATACAGTATAAACAAGTCTATATACAATGTGAGCAAATTAGGTGAGAAGGGAGGTAAAGGCAAAAAAGGCCATGGTGGCAAAGTAAATACAATATAGCAAGTAAAACACTGGAATGGTAGTTTTGCAATGGAAGAAAGTGCAAAGTAGAAATAAAAATAATGGGGTGCAAAGGAGCAAAATAAATAAATTAAATACATTTGGGAAAGAGGTAGTTGTTTGGGATAAATTATAGGTGGGCTATGTACAGGTGCAGTAATCTGTAAGATGCTCTGACAGTTGGTGCTTAAAGCTAGTGAGGGAGATAAGTGTTTCCAGTTTCAGAGATTTTTGTAGTTCGTTCCAGTCATTGGCAGCAGAGAACTGGAAGGAGAGGCGGCCAAAGAAAGAATTGGTTTTGGGGTGACTAGAGAGATATACCTGCTGGAGCGTGTGCTACAGGTGGGAGATGCTATGGTGACCAGCGAGCTGAGATAAGGGGGACTTTACCTAGCAGGGTCTTGTAGATGACATGGAGCCAGTGGGTTTGGCGACGAGTATGAAGCGAGGGCCAGCCAACGAGAGCGTACAGGTCGCAATGGTGGGTAGTATATGGGGCTTTGGTGACAAAACGGATTGCACTGTGATAGACTGCATCCAATTTGTTGAGTAGGGTATTGGAGGCTATTTTGTAAATGACATCGCCAAAGTCGAGGATTGGTAGGATGGTCAGTTTTACAAGGGTATGTTTGGCAGCATGAGTGAAGGATGCTTTGTTGCGAAATAGGAAGCCAATTCTAGATTTAACTTTGGATTGGAGATGTTTGATATGGGTCTGGAAGGAGAGTTTACAGTCTAACCAGACACCTAAGTATTTGTAGTTGTCCACGTATTCTAAGTCAGAGCCAGTCCAGAGTAGTGATGTTGGACAGGCGGGTAGGTGCAGGTAGCGATCGGTTGAAGAGCATGCATTTAGTTTTACTTGTATTTAAGAGCAATTGGAGGCCACGGAAGGAGAGTTGTATGGCATTGAAGCTTGCCTGGAGGGTTGTTAACACAGTGTCCAAAGAAGGGCCGGAAGTATACAGAATGGTGTCGTCTGCGTAGAGGTGGATCAGGGACTCACCAGCAGCAAGAGCGACCTCATTGATGTATACAGAGAAGAGAGTCGGTCCAAGAATTGAACCCTGTGGCACCCCCATAGAGACTGCCAGAGGTCCGGACAGCAGACCCTCCGATTTGACACACTGAACTCTATCAGAGAAGTAGTTGGTGAACCAGGCGAGGCAATCATTTGAGAAACCAAGGCTGTCGAGTCTGCCGATGAGGATGTGGTGGTTGACAGAGTCGAAAGCCTTGGCCAGATCAATGAATACGGCTGCACAGTAATGTTTCTTATCGATGGCGGTTAAGATATCGTTTAGGACCTTGAGCGTGGCTGAGGTGCACCCATGACCAGCTCTGAAACCAGATTGCATAGCAGAGAAGGTATGGTGAGATTCGAAATGGTCGGTAATCTGTTTGTTGACTTGGCTTTCAAGACCTTAGAAAGGCATGGTAGGATAGATATAGGTCTGTAGCAGTTTGGGTCAAGAGTGTCCCCCCCTTTGAAGAGGGGGATGACCGCAGCTGCTTTCCAATCTTTGGGAATCTCAGACGACACGAAAGAGAGGTTGAACAGGCTAGTAATAGGGGTGGCAACAATTTCGGCAGATAATTTTAGAAAGAAAGGGTCCAGATTGTCTAGCCCGGCTGATTTGTAGGGGTCCAGATTTTTCAGCTCTTTCAGAACATCAGCTGAATGGATTTGGGAGAAGGAGAAATGGGGAAGGCTTGGGCGAGTTGCTGTTGGGGGTGCAGTGCTGTTGACCGGGTAGGAGTAGCCAGGTGGAAAGCATGGCCAGCCGTAGAAAAATGCTTATTGAAATTCTCAATTATGGTGGATTTATCAGTGGTGACAGTGTTTCCTATCTTCAGTGCAGTGGGCAGCTGGGAGGAGGTGTTCTTATTCTCCATGGACTTTACAGTGTCCCAGAACTTTTTGAGTTAGTGTTGCAGGAAGCAAATTTCTGCTTGAAAAAGCTAGCCTTGGCTTTTCTAACTGCCTGTGTATAACGGTTTCTAGCTTCCCTGAACAGCTGCATATCACGGGGCTGTTCGATGCTAATGCAGAACGCCATAGGATGTTTTTTGTGTTGCTATAGCAGTCAGGTCTGGGAGAACTAAGGGCTATATCTGTTCCTGGTTCTAAATTTTGAATGGGGCATGTTTATTTAAGATGGTTAGGAAGGCATTTAAAAAAATATCCAGGCATCCTCTACTGACGGGATGAGATCAATATCCTTCCAGGATACCCCGCCAGGTCGATTAGAAAGGCCTGCTCGGGCTGAAGTGTTTCAGGGAGCGTTTTACAGTGATGAGTGGAGGTCGCTTGACCGCTGACCCATTACGGATGCAGGCAATGAGGCAGTGATCGCTGAGATCTTGCTGAAGACAGCAGAGGTGTATTTAGAGGGAAGTTGGTTAGGATGATATCTATGAGGGTGCCCGTTTAAGGCTTTGGGGTACCTGGTAGGTTCATTGATAATTTGAGTGAGATTGAGGGCATCAAGCTTAGGGATTGTAGGATGGCTGGGTGTTAAGCATGTTCCAGTTTAGGTCGCCTAGCAGCACGAGCTCTGAAGATAGATGGGGGCAATCAGTTCACATATGGTGTCCAGAGCACAGCTGGGGGCAGAGGGTGGTCTATAGCAGGCGGCAACGGTGAGAGACTTGTTTTTAGAGAGGTGGATTTAAAAGTAGAAGTTCAAACTGTTTGGGTACAGACCTGATAGTAGGACAGAACTCTGCAGGCTATCTTTGCAGTAGATTGCAACACCGCCCCTTTGGCAGTTCTATCTTGTCTGAAAATGTTGTAATTCTGGGAATTAAAATTTCAGAATTTTTGGTGGTCTTCCTAAGCCAGGATTGGTGACACAGCCAGAACATCCGGGTTGGCAGAGTGTGCCAAAGCAGTGAATAGAACAAACTTAGGAGGAGGCTTCTAATGTTAATACGCATGAAACCAAGGCTATTACGGTTACAGAAGTCATCAAAAGAGAGCGCCTGGGGAATAGGAGGAGCTAGGCACTGTAGGGCCTGGATTCACCTCTACATCGCCAGAGGAACATAGGAGGAGAAGAATAAGGCACGGCTAAAAGCAATAAGAATTGGTCGTCTAGAACGTCTAGCCAGAGATAAAAGGAGGTTTCTGGGGGCGTTAAAATAGCATCAAGGTATAATGTACAGACAAAGGTATGGTAGGATGTGAATACAGTGGAGGTAAAACCTAGGTATTGGAGTGATGAAGAGAGAGATATTGTCTCTAGAAACATCATTGAAACCAGGAGATGTCATTGCATGTGTGGGTGGTGGAACTAATAAATTGATAAGGTATAGTGAGCAGGACTAGAGGCTCAACAGTGAAATAAGCCAATAAACACTAACCAGAACAGCAATGCACAAGACATATTGACATTAAGGAGAGAGGGGGCATCCTAGTCGAGTGATCAAAAGAGTCCAGTGAGTGGAGTGGTTGGTTTGGGGGTCACGGGCGATTGAGACAGCTATATAAATAGACACGGTAGCAAGCTACATAGGATGGAGGTCTGTTGTTAGCCACTTTGCGTCTGTCAGGGGAAAGATTAGTGGGGGGTTCCGTGTGGTAGAGGGGATTAGGTCCAAATCACACAACAACAAAATAAAATAAAAATAAAAAATAGATATAGTTATAGAGGCTCAAGAAGAAACATAATAATAATAAAAATAAATAAATTGTCCGATTGTCTATTCTGGAGAGCAGCCGGTAAGACAGCTAACGTTCAGGCCGCAGACGGGCGTTCAGGCACCGCCTGACGGAGGAGCCATTTCAGATCTTCCTCGGGTAGATTATCGGCAGTCCAGTTGTGAAGGCCCGGTGGGCTCCGCGTGAGGCGGTAAAGCGGGTCCGGATAGGTGCGACTGCAGCCCAGGAGTGATTGACGGAGCTCAGGAGCGACTGACGGAGTTGGCCAGCTCCGGAGCAACCGATGCTTGCTCCGGAATCGACGAGAGCAGACAGACACACGGACAGCAGCCAGCCAGCTGTGAGATCCGGGAATGAATGTCCAGAGAGCAGCCGAAATCCAAGGACATGGAGAGAAAAAATTGGTCCGGTATGTTCCGTTCGAGCCGCGCCCTACAAAAACTGGCGATAGATTTTCGAGCTAAAGGATAGCTGATTGACCACAAACCGTGGTTAGCTGAATACTAACGATGTTGCCAGTAAAGAAGCTAACTAGCTTCTGAACTAGCTTCTGATTAGCTTCTAGCTAAAGCTAGCCCTGGCTAGCTTCTGGTTAGTTTCTGGCTAGCTTCTTGGAGCTTCTGGCTAGCTTCTGGCTAGCTTCTTGGAGGATTGCAGATTTGAGGTAAATAATACTTATTTATAAATATAAATTGGTGAGGCGGGTTGCAGGAGAGTGTTTTGAAGATGAGTTGATGGAAAATAAAAATAAAATGGTATGTGAAAAAAGTTGTAAATATATATATATACAGGACACGACAAGACGCAGGACAAAAGACGTCTGAACTGCTATGCCATCTCGGGTA
>NW_026284036.1:0-7667 GCF_023373465.1 Oncorhynchus keta
ACATAGCAAAAATCAGAAACTTTCTGTCCAAAAATGATGCAGAAAAATTAATCCATCTTTTGTCACTTCTAGTTGGGCACTACAGTAACCCACCACCAGCTACCCGGATAAAGCACTAAAATAAACTTCAGTTAGTGCTAAATACGGCTGCTAGAATCCTGACTAGAACCAAAAAATTTGATCATATTACTCCAGTGCTAGCCTCTACACTGGCTTCCTGTCAAAGCAAGGGCTGATTTCAAGGTTTTACTGCTAACCTACAAAGCATTACATGGGCTTGCACCTACCTACCTCTCTGATTTGGTCCTGCCGTACATACCTACACGTACGCTACGGTCACAAGACGCAGAGCCTCCTAATTGTCCCTAGAATTTCTAAGCAAACAGCTGGAGGCAGGGCTTTCTCCTATAGAGCTCCATTTTTATGGAACGGTCTGCCTACCCATGTCAGAGACGCAAACTCGGTCTCAACCTTTAAGTCTTTACTGAAGACTCATCTCTTCAGTGGATCATATGATTGAGTGTAGTCTGGCCCAGGAGTGGGAAGGTGAACGGAAAGGCTCTGGAGCAACGAACCGCCCTTGCTGTCTCTGCCTGGCGGTTCCCCTCTTTCCACTGGGATTCTCTGCCTCTAACCCTGTTACTGGGGCTGAGTCACTGGCTTGCTGGGGCTCTCTTGTGCCGTCCCTGGGGGGGGGTGCGTCACCTGGGTGGGTTGATTCACTGTTGTGGTCGGCCTGTCTGGGTTGGCGCCCCCCTTGGGTTTGTACCGTGGCGGAGATCTTTGTGGGCTATACTCGGCCTTGTCTCAGGATGGTAAGTTGGTGGTTGAAGATATCCCTCTAGTGGTGTGGGGGCTGTGCTTTGGCAAAGTGGGTGGGGTTATATCCTTCCTGTTTGGCCCTGTCCGGGGGTGTCCTCAGATGGGGCCACAGTGTCTCCTGACCCCTCCTGTCTCAGCCTCCAGTATTTATGCTGCAGTAGTTTGTGTCGGGGGCTAGGGTCAGTTTGTTATATCTGGAGTACTTCTCCTGTCCTATTCGGTGTCCTGTGTGAATCTAAGTGTGCGTTCTCTAATTCTCTCCTTCTCTCTTTCTTTCTCTCTCTCGGAGGACCTGAGCCCTAGGACCATGCCCCAGGACTACCTGACATGATGACTCCTTGCTGTCCCCAGTCCACCTGGCCATGCTGCTGCTCCAGTTTCAACTGGCCTGGGCCCTAGGACCATGTCCCAGGACTACCTGACATGATGACTCCTTGCTGTCCCCAGTCCACCTGGCCATGCTGCTGCTCAGTTTCAACTGTTCTGCCTTACTATTATTCAACCATGCTGGTCATTTATGAACATTTGAACATCTTGGCCACGTTCTGTTATAATCTCCACCCGGCACAGCCAGAAGAGGACTGGCCACCCACATATGCTCTCTCTAATTCTTTCTTTCTCTCTCTCTCGGAGGACCTGAGCCCTAGGACCGTGCCCCAGGACTACCTGACATGATGGCTCCTTGCTGTCCCCAGTCCACCTGACTGTGCTGCTGCTCCAGTTTCAACTGTTCTGCCTTATTATTATTCGACCATGCTGGTCATTTATGAACATTTGAACATCTTGGTCATGTTCTGTTATAATCTCTACCCGGCACAGCCAGAAGAGGACTGGCCACCCCACATAGCCCGGTTCCTCTCTAGGTTTCTTCCTCGGTTTTGGCCTTTCTAGGGAGTTTTCCTAGCCACCGTGCTTTTACACCTGCATTGTTTGCTGTTTGGGGTTTTAGGCTGGGTTTCTGTACAGCACTTTGAGATATCAGCTGATGTACGAAGGGCTATATAAATAAATTTGATTTGATTTGATTTGATCCGCATAGAGTGAAACTTTATGTTCTAAGCCCCCTCTTGAATATCTTTGATAGTGGTATTACATATTGCTATGGCTAAAGGCAAAATTGCAATGGAAAACAGCTGAGGGGATAGAGGAATACCCGGCCCCTTGTCCCACGTTGAAGTTGGAAATAGGATGAAAGGTTATGTGTGCGTGCACACTGCAGCCATAGGGGAGGAATAAAGGACTTTGATCCAGGACATAAAATTGGGACCGAATGCCAAATGTTTTAGAGTATAAATTAGATAAGCCCACTCCACCTGATCAAACAAACACCTTCTCAGCATCAAGTGATAATATCTCTGGAGTGTCAGATGAAGAGGGATTATGAAGTACATTACAAAAAGACATCTGATGTTGAAAAAATAATGACAATTTTTAATGGAACCAGTTCAAATCTGTAGAGATAATGGAGGGAAGGGCTGACCCAAAATGGCAGGCAATCATCTTAGAAAGTATCTTTACGTCGCAACTCAGTTAAGAAATTGGCCTATATGAACCACAGGGATTTTCCCCCTTTCTCAGAATAAGTTAAATACATGCTTGTCTCATTGTTGAGGGTAGAGAGTTTGAGGAGAATGATTTCTCAAATACAGAAAGCAAGGAGAGAGAGTTGAAAAAATCTGTCAAGTCCGAAATCCGTCAAGTCCAGGGATTTACCCACTGCATACATTTAATTGCCAACACAATATCTTCAACAAAGAACTATTCTTCTAAGCAATCTCAGGTTCAACTGTAGTCATATCGAAGTTCTCAAAGAAGGTGTCAAGTAAGGTAGCATTACCAGCGGATTTCAAAGTGTATAATTTTGAGTAAAAGTTATAAAATCATGAATTGACTTCTAAATGATCAATACATTTGTTAACCAGCTCATCAGTTCTCAGGTATGATTTGATTTGCGGTTGTCTAAAGCAGTTGGTGTGCTAGCATTTTCCCTGATTTCTCTCCATGTTCATCATTTTTGTAATGACATTTACTAATTACATTTTTTGGCTTGTCGATTTGAAAGATCAAACTGTCTTTAGTGTCTAACGTTGCTTTAGTAAATCTGCAGATGAATATGCCATATCCACATTTTTATTTGCAAGTTCCCTAGGCGCTGAATAGGCGCTGCACTTCCTTAATCTTGCGCTGTACAAAATAATTTGGCCCCTTAGATAAGCCTTCATTGGTTCACATACTGTTGTAGGAGACATTCCAGGGGTTTGATTAAGCTCGAGAAATAGCTCAATTTGAGATAAAGGTTTCTTCTAAAAGGAGTAGCGCCACCAAGGGCGATAATTAGGCTGTGTATTTGGTATAAGCAGTTTCATTTAAGCGGAGAATGATCTTAAATGACTATAGCTTGGTAAATCACACTATGAGAAGTGGCAGAAATCCATTGTCAAGGAAAAAGTAGTCTGTACGTGAGAAGGTCTTAACTGTTAAGGGAAAAAAAGGAAAAAATTAAAATACACCCCAGCTGTGAGATTGCAGAAACCAATTTGGTGCATAAATGTTAGCCAACAGTCTTCCTACTACAATAATGAAACTGCCTGCCGAGTCTGCCTCTACACTTGACATTGCGAATGGTATGTTTTTACAAATTAAAATGGCTGCTTCTCTAGTTTTAAAATGATGATTGACCGATAAATCCTTTTAAACGAGAGTGGTCGAAAATGCGGAGCTGTGTCTCCTGAAGGCAATATCTACTTTAAGGTGATTTAAATGAGAAAGAAGCCTTTTACGTTTTACTGTGTGACTTAAAGATTTAACATTCCAGCTAGCAAAGTGACTGCGCAACCAGCTGTTCCTCTCATGATATTAGGCCTAGCCATATAAAGTCAGGTGGGAAAGGGAGATTACAATAACTAATCAATTAAAAAGAAATTCCAAAAATAGCACACAAAAAAGTTGCAGAATAAAGAAACAATACTCAAGTCTGGTATGAAAAAGAAAACCCACCCGTGTCACCTAATAGAACAAAGTAACCGATAATCCCCACGCAAAGATATCCAAACAATGTGCTTTAAGTAGGGAACACTAAACATATCGAATAGAGAGCCCTGCTGAAAGTGTGAAGTATATAAAACAAGTTGAGCATAATAAATACTTATTTACAACCCAAAAACTAGGCCATTTTAAAAGTATAAAACATTTTATAAATCACCTTACAGCAATACCACTAAGTTAACAGCAACGTCTTTAAAGAAATTAGGTAAACTAATAATAGAACTGTGCTTCATATACCTGGATACGGGTACCATCATTAAATAGAAACAAGCAGCTTCATGGTAATAACATAAAACATTACAACAAAAGGAGGCACTAATCTTAACAATATCAACTGATACTGTATAGCATTACCAGTGGTATCTACAAAAAAGTGAGTCTGCAGTGGTAGACATTTGTCCATTACCCTAATCGTCAAATAGGTGAACATTCACCAGCCATTTACTTCGTCTGACCTCGCTAGAATGTTTGCCTTTATGAAGGCCATCGCCTTATGAGGGTTTTGGAACTCTTTCTCGGTGCCCGATGTGTTATACGGAGCCGGGCAGGAAAAGTAACACCATTCTGAGGTCCGTCCACAGAGCAGACCTTTGACATCGTTGATAGCGGCACGGTCAAGAGCAACACTGGGGGCAAACTCTTGGAAGATAAACATATGTGTTCTGCTGCATCGAAGTGGGCCAAATTCTCTTGCATGCCAAAGAATATCAATACTATCCTGATAGTGTAGTTTAGCCACAATGAAGCAAGATTTTCCGCCAGGCTTTCTTGCTTGAGAGCTCCGATGTGAGCGGTCCACAAGGACGTCTTTATCCAATTTGAGCGCTTCCTTCAATAACTTTGAGGCCGATGAAGGAGAACTTGAGCCCAGGTCCTCAACTACCCCATGATCCTGATATTGGATCATAACATATAACCTTGTAAATATATGCATTGTTCCTTAAGGCTAGATACATCAGTTTCAAGCTTCTTAACCGTGGTTTGAAGCGTAGTCGTGTTGTCTGAGCATGTTGACAAGCCTTGTTCAATGTCGGAGACAGTTTTCTTAACTGTATCCAGTTCAGTACAAAACATTGCTGGATGCTTGCGAGTTCATTCTTTACTGCTTGTAACTCAGACTTAATAAAATGTAAGTTGTCACTGAGCGCCTCCTTGAGCATAGAAGAAATGCCCGCTCTGAGGGCAGCAAAAATCTCGGCCTGCAAATCCTCAGTGTTAATTTTTTCGCTGAGCCGAGGGAGGAGCCGCTGCTTCCACTTGTTAAAGAACTTGAGCAGAGTGTGGTCTTTTCTCCGCTGAACTTAAACTTTTTATTTTAATGCGTAAATGGTGCAATACCTGCAAAAGTTTAACAAAGTAAAGCATGTCATTCAAAGGCTGTGATTCCTAGTTTTCGGGTGAAAGCGCAAAGAAAGTATTAAATAAATGCAATTTCAGCAGGAGCTCAGAAAACGTGACCTACCCCATGGCTTGCTCACTAGCACTCCCGTGTTTTAATTTTTGCCATGGAAAAGTGTATTAAATAATTCCCTCATTCAATGAACTAGGGATCAAATGGCTACGGTGTTTATATAATGTATATCTATTTGTAAAAATATTCCGTGTTCAGGGAGATCTAGACAGTATAGGAGTTGCTTTTCAATTAGACTAGTTTAAGATAAAAATATTAAAAAAATGTAACTGTCAATTAGGCCAGTATTGAATAGCAGAGAATTTTGAGCGCTTGAGAGACGGTTTTACAACTGGAGTTTTATTTTACCTGTATTTAACTAGGCAAGTCACTGTTCAGGGGCAGAACGACAGATTTGTACCTTGTCAGCTCGGGATTTGAACTTTCAACATTCCGGTTACTAGTCCAACACTAACCACTAGGCTACCTTGCCGCCCGAGTATGCAGCATTGGTTTTACAAACTGTGCATCTGTATTAACTGCATATGGGTAATTTGCCAAAATGCAGTTCAGGACATCGGACGTGACATTAAAGCACGCTAATAGCTAAATTGTTAACGAGCTAGATAACCAGCCAATATGTTTTGTATTGGCTGTTTATTTTACCTGGTGCGCAAATGTCTCTCCTCTAGCAAAGGGCCCCACGCAGGTGATGCACACACCATTACATTTCATTGCTGACCAAAAATGTCCAATTATTGCTAGTGAGTTCTTTGCCCAGTTATCAACAACAAATGTGCACTTTGGTTCACATCAATCAGGCAATGCTTCTTGTAAATAGCAAACTCAAATTTTGTGAGTGTTATTTATAGGGCAAGGTAGCTCTAGCCAACATCTTCAAATTGTATTAAACCTTTATTTAACCAGGTAGTCTAGTTGAGAAACAAGTTCTCATTTACAACTGCGACCTGGCATAGATAAAGCAAAGCAGTAATACACAAACAGTTACACATGGACTAAACAAACAGTCACAAATACAACAGAAAAAGTATATATACACAGTGTGCAAATGAGGTAGGATAAGGGAGGTAAGGTAATAAATAGGCCATAGTGGCGAAATAATTAAAAAATATAGCAATTGAACACTGGAGTGATAAGATGTGCAGAACATGTGTGTGCAAGCAGATATACAGTGGGGCAAGAAAGTATTTAGTCAGCCACCAATTGTGCATGTTCTCCCACTTACAAAAAGATGAGGCCTGTTATTTTCATCATAGGTACACTTCAACTATGACAGACAAAATCAGAAAAAAATCACATTGTAGGATTTTTTATGAATTTATTTGCAAATTATGGTGGAAAATAAGTATTTGGTCACCTACAAACAAGCAAGATTTCTGGCTCTCACAGACCTGTAACTTCTTTTTAAGAGGCACCTCTGTCCTCCACTCGTTACCTGTATTAATGGCAGCCGTTTGAAGTTGTTATCAGTATAAAATACACCTGTCCCACAACCTCAAACAGTCACACTCAAAACTCCATTATGGCCAAGACCAAAGAGCTGTCAAAGAACACCAGAAAGAAAATTGTAGTCCTGCACCAGGCTGGGAAGACTGAATCTGCAATAGGTAAGCAGCTTGGTTTGAAGAAATCAACTGTGGGAGCAATTATTATGAAATGGATGACATACAAGACCACCGATAATCTCCTCGATCTGGGGCTCCACGCAAGATCTCACCCGTGGGGTCAAAATGATCCCAAGAACGGTGAGCAAAAATCCCAGAACCACACGGGGGACCTAGTGAATGACTTGCAGAGAGCTGGGACCAAAGTAACAAAGCCTACCATCAGTAACACACGACACCGTCAGGACTCAAATCCTGCAGTACTAGACGTATCCCCCTGCTTAAGCCAGTACATGTCCAGGCCCGTCTGAAGTTTACTAGAGCATTTGGATGATCCAGAAGAAGATTGGGAGAATGTCATATGGTCAGATGAAACCAAAATATAACTTTTGGTAAAAACTCAACTCGTCGTGTTTGGAGGACAAAGAATGCTGAGTCGCATCCAAAGAACACCATACCTACTGTGAAGCATGGGGGTGGAAACATCATGCTTTGGGGCTGTTTTTTCTACAAAGGGACCAGGACGACTGATCCGTGAAAGGAAAGAATGGGGCCATGTATCGTGAGATTGGTGAAAACCTCCTTCCATCAGCAAGGGCATTGAAGATGAAACGTGGCTGGGTCTTTCAGCATGACAATGATCCCAAACACACCGCCGGGCAACGAAGGTGGCTCCGTAGAAACATTTCAAGGTCCTGGGTGGCCCCTAGCCAGTCTCAGATCTCAACCCATAGAAAATATTTGGAGGGAGTTGAAAGTCCGTGTTGCCCAGCAACAGCCCCAAA
>NW_026284037.1:0-13286 GCF_023373465.1 Oncorhynchus keta
GGGTGTTCTGTCACGTTCTACCATCGTTCGTATGTGTTTTCCTTGTTTTAGTGTTGGTCAGGACGTGAGCTGGGTGGGCATTCTATGTTGTGTGTCTGGTTTGTCTATTTCTATGTTTGGCCTGATATGGTTCTCAATCAGAGGCAGCTGATTGAGAACCATACTTAGGTAGCCTGGTTGTCCCTGATTGAGAACCATACTTAGGTAGCCTGGTTGTCCCTGTTTGAGAACCATACTTAGGTAGCCTGGTTGTCCCTGATTGAGAACCATAGTTAGGTAGCCTGGTTGTCCCTGATTGAGAACCATACTTAGGTAGCCTGGTTGTCCCTGTTTGAGAACCATACTTAGGTAGCCTGGTTGTCCCTGATTGAGAACCATACTTAGGTAGCCTGGATGTCCCTGATTGAGAACCATACTTAGGTAGCCTGGTTGTCCCTGATTGAGAACCATACTTAGGTAGCCTGGTTGTCCCTGATTGAGAACCATACCTAGGTAGCCTGGTTGTCCCTGATTGAGAACCATACTTAGGCAGCCTGGTTGTCCCTGATTGAGAACCATACTTAGGTAGCCTGGTTGTCCCTGTTTGAGAACCATACTTAGGTAGCCTGGTTGTCCCTGATTGAGAACCATACTTAGGTAGCCTGGATGTCCCTGATTGAGAACCATACTTAGGCAGCCTGGTTGTCCCTGATTGAGAACCATACTTAGGTAGCCTGGTTGTCCCTGATTGAGAACCATACTTAGGCAGCCTGGTTGTCCTGATTGAGAACCATACTTAGGCAGCCTGGTTGTCCCTGATTGAGAACCATACTTAGGTAGCCTGGTTGTCCCTGATTGAGAACCATAGTTAGGTAGCCTGGTTGTCCCTGATTGAGAACCATACTTAGGTAGCCTGGTTGTCCCTGATTGAGAACCATAGTTAGGTAGCCTGGTTGTCCCTGATTGAGAACCATACTTAGGTAGCCTGGTTGTCCCTGATTGAGAACCATATGTAGGCAGCCTGGTTTCTCCTTTGAGAAAGTTACACTTTGACACATATGCAGGAGCTACTTTTGTTTTGTTTAAACCAATTGAATCACGCCACAAACATTTAAGATTTTGTTTTATAACAAAACAAACAGTTACCACCATTGTCACATCGATTCACAAACATAATTTATTCCGTCTGGACAGCTTGCAGCAGTATTGTCTTTAAGACCCTGTATGGTTTTGCCCCGCCACCCCTACGCCGGCATATCTCAATCAGAGGCAGCTGTCAATCGTTGTCCCTGATTGAGAACCATACTTAGGTAGCCTGGTTGTCCCTTTTTGAGAACCATACTTAGGTAGCCTGGTTGTCCTACTCAAGGAAAGCACCTCCAGAAAGCACCTCCAGGATAACAAGGGCAGTAACTAGAGGGGATCGAGTTGTCCCTTTTCAACACAGTAAACTTCGGACAATCAACCCTCTCATTAAGTGCTACAATATACAGGAATACACAAATCCATGGATTTGAGAAACTGCACTGATTACTGCACTTGTATTATGAAAACATGTCTGAAATCTATCCAAGCCTGTACACATGAGTTATCTGTGGTTCCTGTAAGACGGCAGCTGATCATAGTGCTTTTATTATGAAAACATGTCTGAAATCTATCCAAGCCTGTACACATGAGTTATCTGTGGTTCCTGTAAGACGGCAGCTGATTATAGTGCTTTTATTATGAAAACATGGCTGAAATCTATCCAAGCCTGTACACATGAGTTATCTGTGGTTCCTGTAAGACGGCAGCTGATCATAGTGCTTTTATTATGAAAACATGTCTGAAATCTATCCAAGCCTGTACACATGAGTTATCTGTGGTTCCTGTAAGACGGCAGCTGATCATAGTGCTTTTATTATGAAAACATGGCTGAAATCTATCCAAGCCTGTACACATGAGTTATCTGTGGTTCCTGTAAGACGGCAGCTGATCATAGTGCTTTTATTATGAAAACATGGCTGAAATCTATCCAAGCCTGTACACATGAGTTATCTGTGGTTCCTGTAAGACGGCAGCTGATCATAGTGCTTTTATTATGAAAACATGGCTGAAATCTATCCAAGCCTGTACACATGAGTTATCTGTGGTTCCTGTAAGACGGCAGCTGATCATAGTGCTTTTATTATGAAAACATGGCTGAAATCTATCCAAGCCTGTACACATGAGTTATCTGTGGTTCCTGTAAGACGGCAGCTGATCATAGTGCTTTTATTATGAAAACATGGCTGAAATCTATCCAAGCCTGTACACATGAGTTATCTGTGGTTCCTGTAAGACGGCAGCTGATCATAGTGCTTTTATTATGAAAACATGTCTGAAATCTATCCAAGCCTGTACACATGAGTTATCTGTGGTTCCTGTAAGACGGCAGCTGATCATAGTGCTTTTATTATGAAAACATGGCTGAAATCTATCCAAGCCTGTACACATGAGTTATCTGTGGTTCCTGTAAGACGGCAGCTGATCATAGTGCTTTTATTATGAAAACATGTCTGAAATCTATCCAAGCCTGTACACATGAGTTATCTGTGGTTCCTGTAAGACGGCAGCTGATCATAGTGCTTTTATTATGAAAACATGGCTGAAATCTATCCAAGCCTGTACACATGAGTTATCTGTGGTTCCTGTAAGACGGCAGCTGATCATAGTGCTTTTATTATGAAAACATGGCTGAAATCTATCCAAGCCTGTACACATGAGTTATCTGTGGTTCCTGTAAGACGGCAGCTGATCATAGTGCTTTTATTATGAAAACATGGCTGAAATCTATCCAAGCCTGTACACATGAGTTATCTGTGGTTCCTGTAAGACGGCAGCTGATCATAGTGCTTTTATTATGAAAACATGTCTGAAATCTATCCAAGCCTGTACACATGAGTTATCTGTGGTTCCTGTAAGACGGCAGCTGATCATAGTGCTTTTATTATGAAAACATGTCTGAAATCTATCCAAGCCTGTACACATGAGTTATCTGTGGTTCCTGTAAGACGGCAGCTGATCATAGTGCTTTTATTATGAAAACATGTCTGAAATCTATCCAAGCCTGTACACATGAGTTATCTGTGGTTCCTGTAAGACGGCAGCTGATTATAGTGCTTTTATTATGAAAATGTTGTTGTCGTTATAAGCACATTGTATTGGATGTAATGTCTTGGTATTTTGTATTGTTTTTATGAGTATTTGTATTTCTATCGTGGCTGTGTAATTGCCCTTACCTAGTCCAGTGTGTGGGTAGAGTCCAGTTATGAGTATTTGTATTTCCATCGTGGCTGTGTAATTGCCCTTACCTACGGGTGCAAATTAGTTAGTTAGTAGTTAGTTAATTAGTTAGTTAGGCTAACACCGGTGTAACGGCGTTCTTCGTTTGTTGAAAGAGAGTCGGACCGAAATGCAGCGTGGTGGTTACTCATGTCTTTAATAAATGAATCGCGATACATGAAATAACTTCTACAAATACAAAACAACAAACGGAACGTGAAATATAATTACAGCCTATCTGGTGAACACTACACAGAGACAGGAACAATCACCCACGAAATACAAAGTGAAACCCAGGCTACCTAAATATGGTTCCCAATCAGAGACAACGAGAATCACCTGACTCTGATTGAGAACCGCCTCAGGCAGCCAAGCCTATACAACACCCCTAATCAGCCGCGATCCCAATAACTACAAAACCCCAATACGAAATACAACAAAATAAACCCATGTCACACCCTGGCCTGACCAAATAATTAACGAAAACACAAAATACTAAGACCAAGGCGTGACAACCGGCACATTTACGTAGATGTTGAATTACTGTAATATTGATTTTGATTAATGTCCCCTATAAATATATAAATAATAAATAAATTAACATGTCTGAGCCGTTGAATTGGGACTCCACTTTGTCCCTGTACTGTCGTTTTCCCTCTTTGATTGCCTTACGGAGGGCATAGCTGGTCTGTTTGTACATGTCCATATTCCCAGTCACCTTGCCATGTTAAATGCGGAGGTTTGCGCCGTCATAGTCCAGTGTAGTTCCTTGAGAGCCACCGTGGTGGCCTGGGGGAGAATATACGATGACGGAGAACCCCGCTGGCTGAATGGTCCGGGGGCAAGATATCCTGAGCGAGCCATGATTCCGTAAAACAGAGTATGTTACAGTCCCTGATGTCTCCGGAAGGAGATCCTCGTCCTGAGCTCGTCTACTTTATTGCCCAGGGACTGAACGTTAGTGAGCAATGTACTCAGAATCTGTAGATAGTGTGCACGCCGCCTGAGTCCGACTAGGGCCCCACTCCTTCTACCTCTCCTCTGGCTTTGACATTTTGATGGGATGAATAGAGCGGAAAGTCGGAACAAATGATCCAAGATAGGGAGGTCGAATTTTATCTGGACTTCCTGGTGTCTTTCCCAGCCATGTGACTTCAATGACCCTGTTTAACCAAGGGAGGGAAGGAGGGGGTGGGGAGGGGGATCAAGACAGATAGAGTAGCTGCAGATTTACACCCTCCCTGTGTGTGTGTGCGTACAGACTTAGCAGGTTCACTCTCTCCTCCCCTCCTCTCATCCACCTCTCCTCTCTTCCTGTCATCCCCCACCTCTCTCTCTCAATTTTTAAAATTCCGCTGTCCTCCTATCGCTCTCCCCTCTCCTCCCTGACCCCCGTCTCCTCTCTGACCCCCTTTTCTCTCATTTCCTCCCTCTCTGACCCCCTCTCCTCTCATTCCCTCCACTCTGACCCCCTCTCCTCTCATCTCCTCCTCTCTGACCTCCCTCACCCCCCTCTCATCTTTCTCTACTCTCAGAATGTTACGTTAACTTGTTAGAGAAGTGCTCCCGCTGTGGGAACATCAATCAGCGGAAATTTCAAGTGCGCCACGTATAGTTTTTCATAAAACTTAAACTTTCATTAAAATGCACATACAATGTACTGAATTAAAGCTACACTCGTTGTGAATCTATCCACCAAGTCAGATTTGTAAAATGCTTTTCGGCAAAAGCATGAGAAGCTATTATCTGATAGCATGTATCCCCCAAAATACTTCAACGTCACCTAACGACAGATTTTGCGATAGCCGGGGCTACTCAAAACGCAGAAATAAAATATAAAACATTCATTACCTTTGACGAGCTTCTTTCTTGGCACTCCTAGATGTCCCATAAACATCATTTTGGGTCTTTTTTCGATTAAATCGGTCCATATATAGCCTAGATATCGATCTAAGAATACTGTGTGAACAACGGAAAAAAAATAGCTTTTTCTAACGTAACGTCATTTTTTAAATTAAAAAAGTCGACGATAAACTTTCACAAAACACTTCGAAATACTTTTGTAATGCAACTTTAGGTATTAGTACACGTTAATAAGCGATAAAATTGATCACGAGGCGATGTGCGTCTGAGTGTTTTCTATCCACACATACATCATATCCACACACACATCATATGCATATACTATATTCCTGGCATGAATAGCAGGGCGCTGAAATGTTGCGCGATTTTTAACAAAAGCTGCAAATTTTCGCAGCTTCCCTAAGAGGATTTATGTTAATATCTTCTCTTCGGTAGTAGTATCTCTTATTCATTCATGCTTGACTCCCAGACAGAGACAGTAAAATCAGTGTTCTTATTGCTGGTCTGAGCCTGAAGACAGAGTACCGGTACCAAGTCACTGTTCAGGAGCACCGGTACCAAGTGTGTGTTGGAGTGTCAGTGTAGTATGTCTGAGTGAGTGGGTACTGTCCAGTGTGTGGGGTAGAGTCCAGTGTGTGGGGTAGTGAGTGTCCAGTGTGTCGGTAGAGTCCAGTGAGTGGGTAGAGTCCAGTGAGTGGGGTAGAGTCCAGTGTGTGGGTAGAGTCTAGTGTGTGGGTAGAGTCCAGTGTGTGGGGTAGAGTCCAGTGAGTGGGGTAGAGTCCAGTGTGTTGGATTAGAGTCCAGTGTGTGAGTAGAGTCCAGTGTGTCGGTAGAGTCCAGTGTGTGGGTAGAGTCCAGTGTGTTGGGTAGAGTCCAGTGAGTGGGTAGAGTCCAGTGTGTTGGGTAGAGTCCAGTGTGTTGGGTAGAGTCCAGTGTGTCGGTAGAGTCAGTATGTTGGGTAGAGTCCAGTGTGTTGGGTAGAGTCCAGTGTGTTGGGTAGAGTCCAGTCAGTGTGTGGGTAGTCCAGTGTGTTGGGTAGAGTCCAGTCAGTGTGTGGGTAGTCCAGTGTGTGGGTAGAGTCCAGTGTGTGGGTAGAGTCCAGTGTGTGGGTAGAGTCCAGTGTGTGGGTAGAGTCCAGTGTGTGAGTAGAGTCCAGTGTGTGGGTAGTCCAGTGTGTGGGTAGAGTCCAGTATGTTGGGTAGAGTCCAGTATGTTGGGTAGAGTCCAGTGTGTTGGGTAGAGTCCAGTGTGTTGGGTAGAGTCCAGTCAGTGTGTGGGTAGTCCAGTGTGTTGGGTAGAGTCCAGTCAGTGTGTGGGTAGTCCAGTGTGTGGGTAGAGTCCAGTGTGTGGGTAGAGTCCAGTGTGTCGGTAGAGTCCAGTGTGTGGGTAGAGTCCAGTGTGTGGGTAGAGTCCAGTGTGTGGGTAGAGTCCAGTGTGTGGGTAGAGTCCAGTGTGTGGGTAGAGTCCAGTGTGTGGGGTAGAGTCCAGTGTGTTGGGTAGAGTCCAGTCAGTGTGTGGGGTACAGTCCAGTGTGTGGGGTACAGTCCAGTGTGTGGGGGAGAGTCTAGTGTGTGGGTAGAGTCCAGTGTGTCGGTAGAGTCCAGTGTGTGGTCATTATGGCCAAACAGTTCTATTTGTGTTTCATCAGACCAGAGGACATTTCTACAAAAAAGTACGATTTTTATCCCCATGTGTAGCTGCAAACCGTAGTGTGGCTTTTATGTCGGTTTTGGAGCAGTGGCTTCTTCCTTGATGAGCGGCCTTTCAGGTTATGTCGATATAGGACTAGTTTTACTGTGGATATAGATACTTTTGTACCTGGTTCCTCCAGCATCTTCGCAAGGTCCTTTGCTGTTGTTCTGGGATTGATTTGCACTTTTCACACCAAAGTATGTTAATCTCTAGGAGACAGAAGACATCTCCTTCCTGAGCGGTATGACGGCTGCGTGGTCCCATGGTGTTTATACTTGGGTACTATTGTTTTGTACAGATGAACGTGGTACCTTCAGGCGTTTGGAAATTGCTCCCAAGGATGAACCAGACTTTTTTCTGAGGTCTGGTTGATTTCTTTTGATTTTCCCACGATGTCAAGCAAAGAGGCACTGAGTTTGAAGGTAGGCCTTGAAATACATCCACAGGTACACCTCCAATTAACTCAAATGATGTCAATTAGACTATCAGAAGCTTCTAAAGCCATGACATCATTTTTGGGAATTTTCCAAGCTGTTTAAAGGCACAGTCAACTTAGTGTATTGAACTTCTGACCCACTGGAAATGTGATGCAGTGAATTATAAGTGAAATAATCTGTCTGTAAACAATTGTTGGAGAAATTACTTGTGTCCTGCACAAGGTATATGTCCTAACCAACTTGCCAAATCTATAGATTGTTAACATGACATTTGTGGAGTGGTTGAAAAATGAGTTTTAATGACTCCAACCTAAGTGTATGTAAACTAGTTTTAATGACTCCAACCTGAGTGTATGTAAACTAGTTTTAATGACTCCAACCTAAGTGTATGTAAACTAGTTTTAATGACTCCAACCTAAGTGTATGTAAACTAGTTTTAATGACTCCAACCTAAGTGTATGTAAACTAGTTTTAATGACTCCAACCTAAGTGTATGTAAACTAGTTTTAATGACTCCAACCTAAGTGTATGTAAACTAGTTTTAATGACTCCAACCTAAGTGGATGTAAACTAGTTTTAATGACTCAACCTAAGTGTATGTAAACTAGTTTTAATGACTCCAACCTAAGTGGATGTAAACTAGTTTTAATGACTCCAACCTAAGTGGATGTAAACTAGTTTTAATGACTCCAACCTAAGTGGATGTAAACTAGTTTTAATGACTCCAACCTAAGTGTATGTAAACTAGTTTTAATGACTCCAACCCAAGTGTATGTAAACTAGTTTTAATGACTCCAACCTAAGTGTATGTAAACTAGTTTTAATGACTCCAACCTAAGTGTATGTAAACTAGTTTTAATGACTCCAACCTAAGTGTATGTAAACTAGTTTTAATGACTCCAACCTAAGTGTATGTAAACTAGTTTTAATGACTCCAACCTAAGTGGATGTAAACTAGTTTTAATGACTCCAACCTAAGTGGATGTAAACTAGTTTTAATGACTCCAACCTAAGTGGATGTAAACTAGTTTTAATGACTCCAACCTAAGTGTATGTAAACTAGTTTTAATGACTCCAACCTAAGTGTATGTAAACTAGTTATTGACTCCAACCTGAGTGTATGTAAACTAGTTAATGACTCCAACCTAAGTGTATGTAAACTAGTTTTAATGACTCCAACCTAAGTGTATGTAAACTAGTATTAATGACTCCAACCTAAGTGTATGTAAACTAGTATTAATGACTCAACCTAAGTGTATGTAAACTAGTTTTAATGACTCCAACCTGAGTGTATGTAAACTAGTTTTAATGACTCCAACCTGAGTGTATGTAAACTAGTTAATGACTCCAACCTAAGTGTATGTAAACTAGTTTTAATGACTCAACCTAAGTGTATGTAAACTAGTATTAATGACTCCAACCTAAGTGTATGTAAACTAGTATTAATGACTCCAACCTAAGTGTATGTAAACTAGTATTAATGACTCCAACCTAAGTGTATGTAAACTAGTTTTAATGACTCCAACCTAAGTGTATGTAAACTAGTTTTAATGACTCCAACCTAAGTGGATGTAAACTAGATTTAATGACTCCAACCTGAGTGTATGTAAACTAGATTTAATGACTCCAACCTAAGTGTATGTAAACTAGTTTTAATGACTCCAACCTAAGTGTATGTAAACTAGTTTTAATGACTCCAACCTGAGTGTATGTAAACTAGTTTTAATGACTCCAACCTAAGTGTATATAAACTAGTTTTAATGACTCCAACCTAAGTGTATGTAAACTAGTTTTAATGACTCCAACCTAAGTGTATGTAAACTAGTTTTAATGACTCCAACCTAAGTGTATGTAAACTAGTTTTAATGACTCCAACCTGAGTGTATGTAAACTAGTTTTAATGACTCAACCTAAGTGTATGTAAACTAGTTAATGACTCCAACCTAAGTGTATGTAAACCAGTTTTAATGACTCCAACCTAAGTGTATGTAAACTAGTTTTAATGACTCCAACCTAAGTGTATGTAAACCAGTTTTAATGACTCCAACCTAAGTGTATGTAAACCAGTTTTAATGACTCCAACCTAAGTGTATGTAAACCAGTTTTAATGACTCCAACCTAAGTGTATGTAAACCAGTTTTAATGACTCCAACCTAAGTGTATGTAAACCAGTTTTAATGACTCCAACCTAAGTGTATGTAAACTAGTTTTAATGACTCCAACCTAAGTGTATGTAAACTAGTTTTAATGACTCCAACCTAAGTGTATGTAAACTAGTTTTAATGACTCCAACCTAAGTGTATGTAAACTAGTTTTAATGACTCCAACCTAAGTGTATGTAAACTAGTTTTAATGACTCCAACCTAAGTGTATGTAAACTAGTTTTAATGACTCCAACCTAAGTGTATGTAAACTAGTTTTAATGACTCCAACCTAAGTGTATGTAAACTAGTTTTAATGACTCCAACCTAAGTGTATGTAAACTAGTTTTAATGACTCCAACCTAAGTGTATGTAAACTAGTTTTAATGACTCCAACCTAAGTGTATGTAAACTAGTTTTAATGACTCCCAACCCTAAGTGGATGTAAACTAGTTTTAATGACTCCAACCTAAGTGGATGTAAACTAGTTTTAATGACTCCAACCTAAGTGGATGTAAACTAGTTTTAATGACTCCAACCTAAGTGTATGTAAACTAGTTTTAATGACTCCAACCTAAGTGTATGTAAACTAGTTATTGACTCCAACCTGAGTGTATGTAAACTAGTTAATGACTCCAACCTAAGTGTATGTAAACTAGTTTTAATGACTCCAACCTAAGTGTATGTAAACTAGTATTAATGACTCCAACCTAAGTGTATGTAAACTAGTATTAATGACTCCAACCTAGTGTATGTAAACTAGTTTTAATGACTCCAACCTGAGTGTATGTAAACTAGTTTTAATGACTCCAACCTGAGTGTATGTAAACTAGTTAATGACTCCCAACCTAAGTGTATGTAAACTAGTTTTAATGACTCCAACCTAAGTGTATGTAAACTAGTATTAATGACTCCAACCTAAGTGTATGTAAACTAGTATTAATGACTCCAACCTAAGTGTATGTAAACTAGTATTAATGACTCCAACCTAAGTGTATGTAAACTAGTTTTAATGACTCCAACCTAAGTGTATGTAAACTAGTTTTAATGACTCCAACCTAAGTGGATGTAAACTAGATTTAATGACTCCAACCTGAGTGTATGTAAACTAGATTTAATGACTCCAACCTAAGTGTATGTAAACTAGTTTTAATGACTCCAACCTAAGTGTATGTAAACTAGTTTTAATGACTCCAACCTGAGTGTATGTAAACTAGTTTTAATGACTCCAACCTAAGTGTATATAAACTAGTTTTAATGACTCCAACCTAAGTGTATGTAAACTAGTTTTTAATGACTCAACCTAAGTGTATGTAAACCAGTTTTAATGACTCCAACCTAAGTGTATGTAAACTAGTTTTAATGACTCCAACCTGAGTGTATGTAAACTAGTTTTAATGACTCCAACCTAAGTGTATGTAAACTAGTTAATGACTCCAACCTAAGTGTATGTAAACTAGTTTTAATGACTCAACCTAAGTGTATGTAAACTAGTTTTAATGACTCCAACCTAAGTGTATGTAAACTAGTTTTAATGACTCCAACCTAAGTGTATGTAAACTAGTTTTAATGACTCCAACCTAAGTGTATGTAAACTAGTTTTAATGACTCCAACCTAAGTGTATGTAAACTAGTTTTAATGACTCCAACCTAAGTGTATGTAAACTAGTTTGAATGACTCAACCTAAGTGTATGTAAACTAGTTTTAATGACTCCAACCTGAGTGTATGTAAACTAGTTTTAATGACTCCAACCTAAGTGTATGTAAACTAGTTTTAATGACTCCAACCTAAGTGTATGTAAACTAGTTTTAATGACTCCAACCTAAGTGTATGTAAACTAGTTTTAATGACTCCAACCTAAGTGTATGTAAACTAGTTTTAATGACTCCAACCTAAGTGTATGTAAACTAGTTAATGACTCCAACCTAAGTGTATGTAAACTAGTTTTAATGACTCCAACTAAGTGGATGTAAACTAGTTTTAATGACTCCAACCCAAGTGGATGTAAACTAGTTTTTAATGACTCCAACCTAAGTGTATGTAAACCAGTTTTAATGACTCCAACCTAAGTGTATGTAAACTAGTTAATGACTCCAACCTAGTGTATGTAAACTAGTTTTAATGACTCCAACCTAAGTGTATGTAAACTAGTTTTAATGACTCCAACCTAAGTGTATGTAAACTAGTATTAATGACTCCAACCTAAGTGTATGTAAACTAGTATTAATGACTCCAACCTAAGTGTATGTAAACTAGTTTTAATGACTCCAACCTGAGTGTATGTAAACTAGTTTTAATGACTCCAACCTGAGTGTATGTAAACTAGTTAATGACTCCAACCTAAGTGTATGTAAACTAGTTTTAATGACTCCAACCTAAGTGTATGTAAACTAGTATTAATGACTCCAACCTAAGTGTATGTAAACTAGTATTAATGACTCCAACCTAAGTGTATGTAAACTAGTATTAATGACTCCAACCTAAGTGTATGTAAACTAGTTTTAATGACTCCAACCTATGTATGTAAACTAGTTTTAATGACTCCAACCCAAGTGGATGTAAACTAGTTTTAATGACTCCAACCTAAGTGTATGTAAACTAGTTTTAATGACTCCAACCTAAGTGTATGTAAACTAGTTTTAATGACTCAACCTGAGTGTATGTAAACTAGTTTTAATGACTCCAACCTAAGTGTATGTAAACTAGTTAATGACTCAACCTAAGTGTATGTAAACTAGTTTTAATGACTCCAACCTAAGTGTATGTAAACTAGTTTTAATGACTCCAACCTAGTGTATGTAAACTAGTTTTAATGACTCCAACCTAAGTGTATGTAAACCAGTTTTTTTAATGACTCCAACCTAAGTGTATGTAAACTAGTTTAATGACTCCAACCTAAGTGTATGTAAACCAGTTTTAATGACTCCAACCTAAGTGTATGTAAACTAGTTTGAATGACTCCAACCTAAGTGTATGTAAACTAGTTTTAATGACTCAACCAGAGTGTATGTAAACTAGTTTTAATGACTCCAACCTAAGTGTATGTAAACTAGTTTTAATGACTCCAACCTAAGTGTATGTAAACTAGTTTTAATGACTCCAACCTAAGTGTATGTAAACTAGTTTTAATGACTCCAACCTAAGTGTATGTAAACTAGTTTTAATGACTCCAACCTAAGTGTATGTAAACTAGTTAATGACTCAACCCAAGTGTATGTAAACTAGTTTTAATGACTCCAACCTAAGTGGATGTAAACTAGTTTTAATGACTCCAACCTAAGTGGATGTAAACTAGTTTTAATGACTCAACCTAAGTGTATGTAAACTAGTTTTAATGACTCCAACCTAAGTGTATGTAAACCAGTTAATGACTCCCAACCTAAGTGTATGTAAACTAGTTTTAATGACTCCAACCTAAGTGTGTATGTAAACTAGTTTTAATGACTCCAACCTAAGTGTATGTAAACTAGTTTTAATGACTCCAACCTAAGTGTATGTAAACTTTCGACATCAACTGTATCTAATGAATATAATTCTTTATTTGTATTTAGATTTTAATCTTCGTAACACTAATTCCTCTTCTATACTTTCTGAAGTCGTAAAGAGAAATCTCCTAAGGGGCTACAGGAAATACTAATTATAAACCATTTGATTTTTTTATGGAGACTGGAGAGGAAACTGCTTTAGGGAAGCTGCACATGCATACGTGTGCTATCGTGTGTGTAGGTGTGTGTGTATTGAGGGAGTCCACCCTGGCTGAATCGTGTGTAGGTGTGTGTGTATTGAGGGAGTCCACCCTGGCTGAATCGTGTGTAGGTGTGTGTGTATTGAGGGAGTCCACCCTGGCTGAATCGTGTGTGGCTGAAGAC